>NW_015391532.1:4900-11718 GCF_001527695.2 Protobothrops mucrosquamatus
GTGGACCTCAAGCGGATGTTCAGCAATCCGTATCCTTCATCGCTCGCCGTTATAACAGCGCCCCCTCCCCCGGAGGGCTGGATTAGATGCTCTCCGTGTCCCCCCTGACCCTCATTTTCTCTCTCGTGTTGGCTCGGGGGGGGTGGCGGCTTGGTAGGCACTGAACGCATCTCCGTGCAGGGCCGAGCGTGAGTGCGCTCACGTCTCACGGCCTTCCAGTCCCTTTTCTCACCCGGGGTGGACAAATGACCAAAGCTGAAGGTTAATTGCTCTGGCGGGACCTTGAATCCTAGACCCAGAGCCAGAGGAGGGCACGCTGGGCTGTTGACCCCCCCACTACCCTAGCCTTGTGGCTTCTCTTAACTCAGACCTGGGTGTTTTACACACACACCCCTCCCATCTCTGGGCCACATCTGGCCCCTTGGCTGTCCCTGCCCACCCTACACAGATCGCTTTTATTTTGAAACCCACGGCTATTCTTTTCCCCCCAATTTACACACATGCCTATCACGTTCCTAGCCCTGTTGATTCAGCCCTCCACAACAGTCCCAGTTCCTCAGGTGGAAAAATGAATTGCTGGCCCCACCTTTAGAGAGGCGTAAACCAGCTTAAAAGATGCCGGAGAAGGTCTACATCAGTGTTTCTCAACCTTGACCATTTTAAGGCATGTGGACTTCAACTCCCAGAATTCCACAGCCAGCAATGCTGGCTGTGGAATTCTGGGAGTTGAAGTCCACATGCCTTAAAATTGGCAAGGTTGAGAAACACTGGTCTACATTCTGGCGGTTCGAGTCCCAGCAAGGCGTGGCGGGGTGAGCGCCTGTGACTTGCCTCAGCTCCTACCAGCCGAGCAGTTCCAGAGAAGTTGAGTGCAAGTAGATGAATAGGTACCACTTTGGTGGGGAGGTAACAGCGTTCCACGCCCCTTGGACGTACAGCCGTCTTGGCCACGCAACCGTGGAAAGTGTCTTCAGGCAGCCTGGCTCCCTCGGCCGAGAAACGGGCATGAGTTGGACACAACGGGACAGGGAAACCTTTACTTCCATTAAGAGGGGCGCGATGGCTCAGGGGTCAAAGACCCTGAGGATGTCAGCTGGAAAGTCGACAGCCTGGGGCAGGGGTAGGCAACCTTGGCTCTTTTATGACTCGTGGAGACTCAGGAATTCTGGGAGTTGAAGTCCACGAGTCATAAAAGAGCCAAGGTTGCCTACCCCTGGCCTGGGGTCAAGACCCAAGCGGTCCGCAATGGGGTGAGCTCCCGTCCTCGCCCCAGCTCCTGCCAAACCAGTTTGAAAGCATCTTACATGCAAGTAGATAAATAGGTACCACTTTGGTGGGAAGGTAACAGGGCTCTGTGACGTCATGCTGGCCACACAAAATGTCTTCGGACAGTGCTGGCTCAACGGCCTTAATAATAATAATAATAATAATAATAATAATAATAATAAAGTTGGAAGGGACCTTGGAGGTCATCTAGTCCAACCCCCTGCTCAGGCAGGAAACCCTATCCAATTTCAGACAGATGGCTGTCCAGTCTCTTCTTAAAAACTTCCAGTGTTGGAGCATTCAAAACTTCTGGAGGCAGGTGGTTCCACTGGTTAATTGTCCTCACTGTCAGGAAGTTTCTCCTCAGTTCTCTGTTGCTTCTCTGCTTGATGAGTTTCCATCCGTTGCTTCTTGTCCTGCCTTCAGGCGCCTTGGAGAATAGCTTGACTCCCTCTTCTTTGGGGCAGCCCCTGAGATACTGGAAGACTCTATCGTGTCCCCCCTCGTCCTTCTCTTCGTTAAACTAGACATACCCAATTCCAGCAACCGTTCCTTATATGTTTGAGCCTCCAGTCCCCTGATCCTCTTTGTTGCTCTTCTCTGCCCTCTTTCCAGAGTCTCAATTATCTTTTTTACATCGTGGTGACCAAAACTGGATGCCGTATTCCAAGGGTGGCCTTACCAAGGCCTTGTAAAGTGGTATTAATACGCCTTGAAACGGGCCGTCCCTAAAGTCGGCTGCGGAAAACCCGTGGGGACTCCTCGACCCTTTATCCTTACTTGGCCTTAACTCCGGCCCGCAGCTGGGAGAGGCCGCACGTGATGTACGGACAGCTGCTGGACTGGCTGCGCTACCTGGTGGCCTGGCAGCCGGTCATCATCGGACTAGTGCAAGGGATTAACTATATCCTGGGCCTGGAATAACCCCCCCCCCCTCTGGTTCCTGCCCCAGAGCCAGAGCGCCCCTGGGGAGCCGGGGGGGGGCAAGCTGCTGGGCCAAGGACGCCTCCGGAGCCCCAGGAGAAGCGTTCTCCATCACTTACCTCTCAGGACCCCGGCCTCGGCCCCCCGGGTGGCTGCGCCACGACCCCAGAGGGACGGACGGACGCTGCGCATAAGAAGCACCGCCGAGGCCGGCTTCTACTGCTTGTAGGCTGCATTGGAGGATTCTTTTTTCTTTCTTTTTTTTAGCAAGAAAGAAAAGAATTATTTTAACAAGCCTATCGAAACATCTGTTTGTTCCTGGATGTTTCCCTTCCCCTCCGGTGGCCCTCTGGGATTGCCCCTCTGTGCCAGGCCTGGTGGCACCACCGGCCCCTTCCTCTCGGCCGCTTCTGGCCGGCCGGCTGGCTCAGGACACCCCCCTCCCCCGGTGGAACGGAGGCCAAGCTGGACAGCCACTGTGGGGCGGAGAGGCCCCTGCCCTGCCTCAACTTCCCCAGCCCCATCCTCCCCAGCCTCTGATGCCAACCCAGAGGGGGTCCTGCCCGCTCTGGACTCTGGAGTCCCCCCCCCTGTTTCTCCTGCCCTCCTAGGGCCTTCAGCAGGAGGGCCCCCATCCTGATTTTTTGGGGAGGGCCTCCTCTGCCTTCCGCCCTCGCCTCTAATTTAAAGGTCTCTTGGGAATGGTTCCCAGTCAATCCCGGGACTTCTCCTGCCTGCCCGTTGGACCAGTCCAGCTTTGGAAGCAGCAGCTGGAAAAAAACCCTGGGCAGCTAAACAAGCCGACCTGCCAGATGGAGGGTCTGGGGGGGGCACCGCCTCCTCTCCCTTCACTTCGCTTGGAAGGAAGCCACGCCGCCGTGCCCTGTTCGCCCCACCGTCGCTGAGGGGTCCTGCTCAATCTGAGGATTGCTGGGTGGCCTCCCATCCTCGCCCCTGCCTGGTTATTTTCAGGGCTTGGCGGTGCAGCGTTTGTTTTCATGAGCAGCGGTGTTAATGCCGGGCAGGAAGGTAAAGCCAAGGGTTGCTTTGGCGGTAAAAATTGGGGTCCTTTCCCCGCCTTCGCCCGTGCCACCGGGGGTAGCGGACCCTGGGGACGGGTCGAGAGGAGCGTGGACCCAGACATAGCCCTTCCACCCGGAACACATCTCGACGAAAAGGACGTGGGGTGTTGAACTCCCCTCTACTTCCTACGGCTCGCCCGTCCGGGGGAAGACGTCCCTCCGAGGGCCTGCCCTTGCCAGGGGAGGACCTCATTGAGGACAGGCTCCAGGATCTCAAAGGCGATCCAGAAGTGGTTCCCCACCTAGGCAGCTGCCTCCACCCAGGGAATAGGGGGCTTCTGCTGCGGGGTCCATCTCTGGCTCACTACCCACAGGGCAAGCTCAGAGCTGGGTCTCTGCCACATTGGGGGGGGGGGTCTCGCCTTCCCGGGCATCAGCCCGTAGTAGGGGGTGCCTTGCAGCGGGTCACAGCCTCTCCCCGATCCCAAAGAAAAGGGGGGGAGGGTGCCCCCCCCGAATCACTGGGAGGAAGGTGAGACGGTTGGGGTCTCCTTCCTAGCCGTGGTTGGCCTCCCTCCAGATGTGTCCAGCACACACCTGTACAACGCGCACACACACTCAGGTGTCTGTTGCAACATCGACAACGGCCTGGGCCACTTGTGCGGCCTACTGCCAACGGGGGGGGGGTCTCTCCTGTGGACAAATCCTTAAAAACTCAGAGCGCGCGGATGGATTATTTTTTTCTCCCTCCCCCCCCCCCTTTGAAATAATGTGTAATAAATTCTGCTAAATTGCTGCTCCTGTTGTTTTTGCAAGTTGTGGCTTTGGAAAATGTTGTTTTTATTTACTCGGTTGCTCTAGCCGCCCAACTCAACTCAACTCAAGGGTTGCAAAAACCGAAGGAGAGAAAGAGAAGAGGGAGAGAATTTGTCCTGGGGGGGGCCCAGAAATGCGGAGATCCATCCGGGGGGGATTTACAGAAGATCTTTGCAGCGGATTTCAGAAACGTTTGGGTTTTTTTATAGGCCTCGGTGGACTGGAATTATTATTAATAATAATAATAATAATAATAATAATAACCAATAAAGTTGGAAGGGACCTTGGAGGTCATCTAGTCCAACCCCCTGCTCAGGCAGGAAACCCTATACCATTTCAGACAAATGGCTGTCCAGTCTCTTAGAATAGAATAGAGTTGGAAGGGACTTTGGAGGTCATCTAGTCCAACCCCCTGCTCAAGCAGGAGACTCTATACCATTTCAGACAAATGGCTGTCCAGTCTCTTCTTCAAAACTTCCAGTGTTGGAGCATTCACCGCTTCTGGAGGCAGGTGGTTCCACTGGTGAATTGTTCTCACTTTGCAATTTTTGCGAAGAGGCTGGATTTAAGTAGATTTTTAATGAAATGTTTCTCAACGTCCGCAAGTTTAAGATGTGTGGGCTTCAACTCCCAGAGCAGCACAGCTGGCAAGGGAATTCTGGGAGCTGGAGTCCCCCTGTGTCTTAAAGTTGCTGACCCTGAGAAAACACGAGTTTAATCTCTCTCTCTCTCTGCAGACTTCGCAGAGACGTTTCCTGTTTCTCCAAATTCCCCTTCTTAATTCAGGGCAGTTGCCGTCTCAGCCTTCGATCATTTCCGTTTCTCAAAATAGCACCCCACTTCTATAAGCAGAAGATGGTGCCCACCAATTTGGGGGGAGCCCCAGGGGGTGTGGAAGAACTCAAGGCTGAAGGAAACCAAGGCCGGCTGCTGGGGGAGGGGCAGACCCAGAGAAGGAGGAAGGGGGGCTTGAAGGGGGGAGCTTGGGGGGGCGACCTTGAGTGCCAGATCTTTTTGCCAAAAAACCAAGGAAATAAATACATGAAAATTAAAATTGTCTTTGCATTTGAATAGTCCTCTTTGGACCCCCAGCCTGATCCTCCTGCCTGAATTGTATGTTGGGACAGACTTTTTTCTTTTTCTTTCTTTCTTTCTTTCTTTCTTTCTTTCTTTCTTTCTTTCTTTCTTTCCTCCCTCCCTCCCTCCTTTCTTTCTTTTTCTTCCTCTCTTTTTTCTTTCTTCCTTCTTCCTTACATCTTTTTCTTTCCTTCCTTCCTCCCTCCCTTTCTTTTTCTTCCTTCCTCTTTTTTTCTTCCTTCCTTCCTTATGTCTTTTTCTTTCTTTTCTCCCTCCCTCCCTTTTTTTCTTCCTCTCTTTTTTCTTTCTTTCTTCTTCCTTCCTTACGTCTTTTTCTTTCTTTCTTTCCTCCCTCCCTCCTTTCTTTCTTTCTTTCCTCCCTCTGTCTCTCCCTCCTTTCTTTCCTCCCTTTTCTTTCCTCCCTCCCTCCCTCTCTCCCTCCCTCCTTTCTTTCTCTTTCTTTCCTTCCTCCCTACCTCCCTCCTTTTTCTTCCTCTTTTTTTCTTACTTCTTTCTTCCTTACGTCTTTTTCTTTCTTTCTTTCTTTCTTTCTTTCTTTTTCTTTCTTTCTTTCTTTCTTTCTTCAGTTTCTGTAGCTGCCCACCTCAACCAAGTCACTTGGGGTAGAGGAAAGAAGAAATCAAAAGTTGGAATGAAAGAAGAGGGAAGTCATTTTTTCTGAAAATGGTCTTTTGGGACTGAATATATTAAGGGTTGTTCAGAAGGAAATAAGTACAGGTAATTCTCGACTAATGATGCTTCATTTAGTGACTGAAGATACAATGCCATTGTAAAAAGTGACCTCGTTTTTCACACATAAGACCATTAGAACATCTCCTTAATCACGTGATCAAAATTCAGATGCTCGGCAACTGGCATGTACCTAAGACGGTTGCAGTGTCCCAGGGTCACATGATCCCCGTTTGTAACTTTCCCAACCGGCTTCTGACAAGCCAAGTCAATGGGGAAGCCAGATTCATGGAACAGCCTTGTTACTAACTTAACAACTGCCGTGATTTGCTTAACGACTGTGGCAAGAGAGGCCGTAAAATGGGGCAAAATTCACCCGACAATTGTCTCACTTAGCAATGGAAATTTTGGGGCTCAACTGTGGTCGTAAGTCAAGGACTCCCTGTAATTCTGTTGGCTCTTTCCTTGGACTTGTAATATTAATAATGATAAAGTTGGAAGGGACCTTGGAGGTCATCTAGTCCAACCCCCTGCTCAGGCAGGAACCCTACACCATTTCAGACAAATGGCTGTCCAGTCTCTTCTTAAAAACCTCCAGTGTTGGAGCAATTCACAAGTTCTGGAGGCAAGGAGTTCCACTGGTTAATTGTTCTCACTGTCAGGAAGTTTCTCCTTAGTTCCAGGTTGTTTCTCTCCTTGATCAGTTTCCATCCGTTGCTTCTTGTCCTGCCTTCAGGGGCTTTGGAGAACAGCTTGACTCCCTCTTCTTTATGGCAGCCCCTGAGATACTGGAAGGCTGCTATCCTGTCCCCCCTCGTCCTTCGTTAAACTAGACATACCCAATTCCAGCAACCGTTCCTTGTATGTTTTAGCCTCCAGTAAAGATCAAACCTTTTCTGGCTTCCACAAGAGTCACTCCCTGTTGTTGTAGTTGTGAAAAACCAGCTCTGATCAACCTTCGCTGTCGTTTTATCGCACAACTTTAGGAATTCTGGGAGTTGAAGTCCACAAGTCTTAAAAGTT
>NW_015391532.1:12770-17909 GCF_001527695.2 Protobothrops mucrosquamatus
GGATGGGTGGATGGATGGATGGATGGATGGATGGATGGATGGATGGATAGGTGGGTGGATGGGAGGATGGGTAGGTGGATGGATGGATGGATAGGTGGATGGATGGGTGGATGAACTAATAGATAGAGGGAGGGATGAATTGGGTGGATAAACTGATGGAGGGAGGGAGGGAGGGATGATTGGTTGGTTGGTTGAATGGAGGGATGAATTGGTGGATGGATGGAGGGAGGGATGGAGGGATGGATGGAGGGAGGGAGGAATGGATGGATGGATAGATGGATAGGTGGATGGATGGATGGATGGGTGGATGGGTGGATGAACTGATAGATAGAGGGAGGGATGAATTGGTGGGTGGATAAACTGATGGAGGGAGGGAGGGAGGGAGGGATGGTTGGTTGAATGGAGAGATGAATTGATGGATGAGTAAATTGGATGAACTGATGGATAAATGGATGGGTGGGTGGGTGGATAGGTGGATGGATGGATGGGTGGATGAACTGATAGAGGGATGAATTGGTGGATGGGTAAACTGGATGAACTGATGGATGGATGGATGGATGGATGAACTGATAGATGGATAAATTGGTGGATGGGTAAATGGATGGACGGATGCTCCATTCAGCCCATCAACTGCATAACAAAAGAATCAAGAGGCAGCCCAGCCTGGCTTCCCCCCCCCCCCCTGGAGCAACGGGGCAGAGACTCCCTCCAGAGACGCAGCCCCAGAGGAAAGGAGGAGAGGCTGGCAGTAGAGAAACTATTTTGCAAGATTTGAGCCCAGTGTAACTTTGGATTTCTTTCTCCCTCTTCTTTCCAGAGCAGCGATGCCAGCCGATTGATGCCAGCCAAAGCAAGGATTTGCCCCCAACGTGCTGCCCAGGGAGAGTCTCAGAGGAAGTCCAGCTGACTTTTGGCAAAAGCACCCTTGGGACACGGATGACCCGGGTGGCTGAGAAGCTCCACCGACCTCTGCCAGGAACACATTTTGTGGGAAGACGAAAAGGGAAGGGATGGGCTGTCTGCTCCACGGGTCAGCAGATGGGCAGCGCAGCTGATGATTGACACACTCGGCAGGAATATATTAAGAGTAGTCAATGGAACCATCACTTTATTTTTAACGTTTGTGGTTTGAACTTTAAGAGGAGGAATCGCGTGACCCGTTTTGGGCAGAGCGAATGTGTCACCCCTCTAGAAAATAACAACTCAAAAAGGGGCCGGATATGACTTTTCCAAAACGGAGTGGATGACAACACAAACGCACACGCACACACACATAGCCATGTGATGAGCTATTGTGAAACTGAAACCGTCTGTGGTGCCCCACTCAGCCAAGGAAGTATCCACGGCACGAAAGGCATTGAGGCAGGGGTCCTGGTGAAGCTCAAGGCGGGACTTCCACCATCTGGAGGCAAGGAGGCATCACCCACCCCCGGATTGCCCCCAATCTGCTCCAAAGTGGCCTGCAACGGGCTCCCAGTTGCCAGAGCATTAATAATGATAATAATAATAATAACAACAACAACAACAACAACAACCCAGACTTAACAATTGTCGATAAGAAAGACAAAAAAGTCTGGATAGTGGACGTGGCAGTGCCTGGAGACAGCAGAAGAGACGAGAAAGAACTGGAGAAGATAACAAAATATAAAGACCTACAAATAGAAACAGAAAGACTGTGGCAAAGGCAAGCAAGGGTAGTACCAATAGTCATAGGCGCCTTGGGTGCCATCCCAAAACAGCTGGAGCACCACTTAAACACCATCATCGGCATTGACAAATTCGCTATTAGTCAATTGCAAAAGGCGGCCTTCCTAGGAACGGCTTCCATCCTGCGACGAGATCTGTGATACCATCAAACATCCACATCTGCCTATCCCAGGTCCTTGGGAAGGACTCGATAGGTAGACAAAATGCCAAATCCAGTTTGAACATCTGGCTGACTGTGCGATGATCCATAATAATGATGATGATGATGATGATGATGATGATGATGATGATGATGATGATGATGATGATGATGATAAAGTTGGAAGGGACCTTGGAGGACATCTAGTCCAACCCCCTGCTCAGGCAGGAAACCCTATACCATTTCAGACAAATGGCTGTCCAGTCTCTTCTTAAAGGTTTTCAGTGTTGGAGCATTCACAGCTTCTGGAGGCAGGTGGTTCCACTGGTTAATTGTTCTCACTGTCAGGAAGTTTCTCCTTAGTTCTGGGTTGCTTCTCTCCTTGATTAGTTTCCACCCGTTGCTTCTTGTCCTGCCTTCAGGCGCTTTGGAGAATAGCTTGACTCCCTCTTCTTTGGGGCAGCCCCTGAGATACTGGATGACTGCTATCATGTCCCCCCTCGTCCTTCTCTTTGTTAAACTAGACATGTTAAACACATTGATAGTGTCTGTTCTGGTGCTGCTTTTCAGAAAAGATAACACAGGCATGCCTGGCTGCTGTAGGAAAGAGCAGCCAGAACAACAGTGTTGGGAGGGACCTCAGAGGTCTTCCAGTCCAACCCCCTGCTAGAGCAGGAGACCCTACACACCATTTCCGACAAATGCTTGTCCAATCTTTTCTTAGAAACCTCCAGTGATGGAGCACCCACAACTTCTAAAGGCAACTTCCGTTCCACTGATTAATCGTTCTCACTGTCAGGAAATTCCTCCTCAGTTCCAGTTTGCAAAAACAAACAAACAACCATGCTCAAAATTGGGCCTGAGACTCTACAAGGAACTGTAAGGTTTTCCACTGAGCCTCACAACTGCCCCGGCGTTACTCAGGAATTTAAAAGAGCCAAAGAAACTCCTGAGCCGAGGTTTCAGCAAGCAAACAACTTTTATTTTGATCAGAATAGAGTTGGCTGACCCCGTCTCTCTTTGTAGAGAGATGAAGGCAACAAGCAGGAACGATGTCTTCCACCTTTTATCCCTTTCCAGAACAAAAAGATCAGGTCTTGGTGCCAGGCATAAGATGGCACAAAAAAACAATTCCAAGATGATGACTCATACACAGCAACCCAGGCTCCATCCGTAGCTCCTTTTCCCTCCTCCCCTTACCGTGCTCTTTTCATGTAAGCAATCACCTATACCAGTGGTTCTCAACCTTTTTAATGCCGCGACCCCAACCGGTCGTAAGTCGAGGACTAAACCGGTCGTAAGTCGAGGATTACCCAACTGGTCGTAAGTCGAGGACTTTCGCTGCCCAGGAGCGCCACACATGCCCCCTTCGCTGCCCCCTGCGCCGGCCGAGGCGTAGCTGGCAAGCGGCAGAGATGGAGCAGGCCGACCACCCAAGGGAGATAAGGCACCCGCCGGAAAAGGGGAAAAAATGGCGGACAAAAAAAATGGCGGACAGCCTTGCTTGGCAACCCCCGTGAAATGGTCAATCGACCCCAAATGGGGTCCCGACCCACAGGTTGAGAACCACTGACCTATACCTAAAGCATGAAGCCCTTACTTTTCCAATATATATATAAAGCATCTGATCAAGCAATTAACTACAAAATAATGATTACAAAATAACAAAAGAATGATTACATGATAACACTATAAGTCTCAATATAAAATGGTTACTATATATAAAATAAATGCTAATGTCAAACTTAAAACATACTAAAATTATAAGCACAATAAAATCCCTTCACTACTAATATCAATATTACTAATATCAACCTCAAGCATAATAAAATCCCTTCAGACCAAAAAGATCTCCTGGAGGAGGAGGAGGAGGCCGAAAGAAGAGACGATACGAAAAGGGAGAGATCCATGGAGAAGACTTTCACGAAATCTCCTCCGGGGCTTCAGAGACCCCCAGCAGAAACACCCTAAACACATCCACCTTTCAGCTGCCTCGATTGCCTTTCCATACAGGGAGTCCTCAATTTATGACCTCAGCTGCGCCCAAAATGTCTGTTGTTAAGCGAGACGGTTGTTAAGTTATTTTTGCCCCGTTTTATGACCTGTCTTGCCACGGTTGTTAAGTGAATCCGGCTTCCCTATTGACTTTATTTGACAGAAGGTTGCAAAAGGGGATCACGTGACACCCCCCCCCCCGGGGGAGGCTGCGACCATCATAAGTACGAGTCAGTTGCCAAGTGTCCGAATTTGCGTCAGGTGGCCACAGGGAGGCTGCAACGGTCGTGTGAAAAACGGTGCCAAGTCACCTTTTCCAGTGCTGTCATAACTTGGAACGGTCACTGCGACTGTCATATATATGAACTGGTTGCCAGCTTTCTGAATTTTGATCACGTGACCCCAGGGATCCTGCAATGGTCATAAGTGTGAAAAAACGGTCATGAGTCATTTTTTCCCCAGTACCGTTGTAACTTCAAACGGTCCCTAAAATGGCCGGCCTTAATTTGAGGACTAGCTGCATAAGGAAGAACGTCCCGATAGCAACTTCCAGGGGTACAAGGGACCGAGACACGGGTGGGGTCTCCATCTCTGGAGTTTTTTTTTTTAAGAAGAAGCTGGGAGGTGCCTTTCACAGATGGTTGAACTGGACGTCCTGCCCATTGCAGTGGGCTGGACTAGATGACCTTTGGGGGTCCCTTCCAACTCTGTGATTCAGCAATGCCCAGAACAGCACATCGATCCATCGGTTCCTAGAGCAAGACTTAGCCAGACGAGGCGTCGTCTCTCTTCCCTTCTCCAGTTTTCGTTTTAAACCGAAGAAATGGCCTGTTTAAGAAGAAACGGAGTAAGCAAAAGAGCTCGGTCTGAGCTAATAAGAGGCGTTTTCGGAATGAGTGGCACGTTGATTGTCGTCCCTGGGCTTTCTATGGGGCGCGCAGAAAGCGAAAATTGATTTTGAAAAAGGGCTGAGACAAACGGAAAAAAAAACTTCAGCAGTCAGAGCAAAAGCGCCTCCAAAAAACCCAAAAAAAGTGTGGGTTTATTTGACCTTTTCAGCACGTGTGAGTGTCGTTTTGACGGCTGTTCTTGCAAATTCTGCTAACCAGGTATCCCAATCACCGTTTCCATGACCTCAATCTCATGTCTTTCTTGTATGTGGCCCAGAGTCGCATGAGAGAGAGATGAGCAGGCAATAAATTGAATAAAAGTAATCAATAAATAGAGAACATTCGTAACTCCAGGTTGAACTGTGGGGGTCCTTGGTGCTCTCTGAGCTGGGGGGTTTTCTTGCAGAC
>NW_015391532.1:18946-20213 GCF_001527695.2 Protobothrops mucrosquamatus
AAAGAAAGAAAGAAAAGAAAGAAAGAAAGAAAGGAAGAAAGAAAGAAAGAAAGAAAGAAAGAAAGAAAGAAAGAAAGAAAGAAAGAAAGAAAGAAAGAAAGAAAGAAAGAAAGAAAGAAAGACTGTGGGGTCCTTGGTGCCCTCTGAGCTTGGTGGTTTTCTTGCAGACGTTTCATGACCCAATTAGGGAACGTCATCAGTGCTAGGAGGGAGGGAGGGAGGGAGGGAGGGAGGAAGGAAGGAAGGAAGGAAGGAAGGAAGGAAGGAAGGAAGGAAGGAAGGAAGGAAGGAAGGAAAGATTGTGGGTTCCTCAGTGCTCTCTGAGCTACCGTAGATGGTTTTCTTGCAGACCTTTTGTGACCCAACTAGGTAAACCTATCAATGCTATCATTATCATATAACTTGGATAATGTTCTCTAGTTGGATAAGAAAACATTTGCAAGAAAACAGTGAAGCTCAGAGAGCACCTGGGACAAATAAATGAAGATGCTGAGACCCTGGAAAGAGTGAAGAGAAGAGTCAGAAAGATGAGAAGGGTCTGGAGGCTAAACCAGACAACGAATGGTTGAGGTAGCCAAGAATGTCTAGGCCAGGGGTAGGCAACCTCGGCTCTTTTATGACTCATGGACTTCAACTCCCAGAATTCCTGAGCCAGCTAAGTTGGCTCAGGAATTCTGGGAGTTGAAGTCCATGAGTCATAAAAGAGCCGAGGTTGCCTACCCCTGGTCTAGGCTAATGAAGAGAAAAACTTAGGGTGACATGATAGCAGCTTTCCAATATTTGAGGGGCTTTCACAGAGAAGAAGGGTCCACTTATTCTCCAAAGCACCTGAAGGCAGGACAAGGAGAGATAAAGGATAAAATATATGAATAACAGTTGCAGGAATTAGGTATGTCCAGTTTAATGAAAAGAAGGATTGGGGGTGACATAATAGCAGTCTTCCAGTATTTGAGGGGCTGCTCCAAAGAAGAAGGGGGGTATCAAGCTATTCCCCAAAGCCCCTGAAGAAGGCAGGACAAGAAGCAACCGATGGAAACTCATCAAGGAGAAAAGCAACCTGGAACTAAGGAGGAATTGTCTTGAGTCTTAGAACAATCAATCAGTGGAACAGCCTGCCACCAGAAGTTGTGGGTGCTCCATCGCTGGAGCTTTTCAAGAGCAGACGTGACAGCCATTTGTCTGGGATGTAATAAGGTCTCCTGCATCAGGCAAGGGTTGGACTAGATGACCTTAAATGTCCCTTCCAGCCCCGGGAGTCTATGATTCT
>NW_015391532.1:22565-35199 GCF_001527695.2 Protobothrops mucrosquamatus
AATCAGAATAATGCTGGAAGGGACCTTGGAGGTCTTCTAGTCCAACCCCCTGCTCAGGCAGGAGACCTTACACCATTTCAGACAAATGGCTGTCCAGTCTCTTCTTAAAAACTTCCAGTGTTGGAGCATTCACAGCTTCTGGAAGCAGGTTGTTCCATTGGTTAATTGTTCTAACTGTCAGGAAGTTTCTCCTTAGTTCCAGGTTGCTTCTCTCCTTGATGAGTTTCCATCCGTTGCTTCTTGTCCTGCCTTCAGGGGCTTTGGAGAATAACGTGACCCCCTCTTCTTTGTGGCAGCCCCCCAAATACTGGAAGGCTGCTATCATTTCTCCCCTGTTTCTTCTTTTCTTTAGACCAGCCAAACCCAAGTCCCGCAGCCGTTCTTCGTATGTTTTGGCCTCCAGGCCTTGGATCATCTTAGTTGTTCTTCTCTGAACTTTTTCCAAGGTCTCAACATCTTTGTTTGTAATTGTGGTGACCAAAGCTGGACGAGGCAAGGAAGTACAAGGAGAGGAGGAGGCCTCTTGGAGCGCTTCCCACTTAATTACTCCAGGTGCAAATCCAGCTGGCGGAACTTCCCATCCGGTTTCTGCCAACGGGCACCTTTCTTGAAGTCCAGCTGCCTTCCGGTGGCCTTCCAGAGCTTGGCACTTCCCATCTACCTGGCAGGAGGCCGGAAGGTGTGGGAATTCTGTCCCTGTCACCCGAAGCGTGACCTCCCACTCCGCCAAGGAAGTGGGCATGAACGAGCCCAGGACTTTTTTTTCCCGTCAGGGTATATGAGCCGATGTGAATCAGACCATCAGAGCTTGCCCAGAGCGTAATTCCGTGAACTGGGGCTTGTTTCCGTGTTGGCACATTGGGAGGACAAGGGGAGGCCCCTGAGCTGGATGTCATCCTGTGCATTTCCTCAAAAAGGTCTAGAAACTCTCCCAGTGGCAGCCTTCGAGTGGGGTGGTGGTGGTGGCGTTTGGGCAGCTGGGTCAAGTGCCTGCCCTTCACTCAGACCCCTTTGGGTGGGTTTCGCCTGGCAGCCCCAGACTGACCGTTTGAAGACCCCCCTGCCCTAGGGATCTTTGCTGCTCTTCTTCTGCCTGGTTACCCAAGACCGTTTGGCAGCTGCAGCCATCAGGATGTGTGCTACCTTTTAGCCAGGTGTGGGGGCCCTGCCTTTGGTTCCCATGTGGGGCAGGAAAGGGGGTGAGAGGTTACGTGTCAGCTCTGCCATCTTCACTGCACATTGCAGAGCTTGCTGGCATCCTGCCATAGATGGAGGGAGGGGCAGAGGAAGTTAGGGAAATTATGCAAGTGGAGAGAAAAAGAGAAGGACGAGGGGGGGACAGGATAGCAGCCTTCCAGTATCTCAGGGGCTGCCCCAAAGAAGAGGCAGTCAAGCTATTCTCCAAAGCCCCTGAAGGCAGGACAAGAAGCAACGGATGGAAACTAACCAAGGAGAGAAGCAACCTGGAATGAAGGAGAAACTTCCTGACAGTGAGGACAATTAACCAGTGGAACTACCTGCCTCCAGAAGTGGTGAATGCTCCAACACTGGAAGTTTTTACGAAGAGACTGGACAGCCATTTTCTGAAATGGTATAGGGTTTCCTGCCTGAGCAGGGGGTTGGACTAGATGACCTCCAAGGTCCCTTCCAACTTTATTATTATTATTATTATTATTATTATTATTATTATTATTATTATTATTATTATTATTATTATTATTATTATTATTATTATTATTATTATTATTATTAAGGGTGTGGGGGGGAGGGCCAGGAACAGAGGAAAAACCTTACAGTTTTGCCTGGGACTCTTCAGACTCTGCCTTGATTTGCTGCGACCACTTAGTAGAAGGGCCCGTCATCCCTTCAACCAAATGGAGTGGGGTGTGTGTCTTTCCTTCCCAAAGATCCAGGGGGGGGCAGCCGGGCATAGAATCAAGATCACGCGAGGTATTAGTACCGCTTTATAAAGCCCTAGTGAGGCCACACCTCGAATACTGTAGCTAATTTTGGTCACC
This sequence comes from Protobothrops mucrosquamatus, assembly GCF_001527695.2. Classification (NCBI taxonomy): domain Eukaryota; kingdom Metazoa; phylum Chordata; class Lepidosauria; order Squamata; family Viperidae; genus Protobothrops; species Protobothrops mucrosquamatus. Next base: position 24,584 of record NW_015391532.1, read on the forward strand.
ATATCACAAAAAAGATGTTGAGTGTTTGGAAAAAAAATCAGAGAGAAGAGCAACTAAGATGATCCAAGGCCTGGAGACTAAAACATACCAAGAACGGCTGCGGGACTTGGGTTTGGCTAGTCTAAAGAAAAGAAGAAATAGGGGAGACATGAAAGCAGCGTCCCAATATCTGAGAGGCTGCTACAAAGAAGAGGGGGTCAAATTATTCTCCAAAGCAGCAGAGGGCAGGATGAGAAACAACGGTTGGAAACTGACCAAAGAGAGAAGCAACCTGGAATTAAGGAGAAACTTCCTGACAGTGAGGACGATCAACCAGTGGAACAGCTTGCCACCAGAAATCGTGGGTGCTCCATCACTGGAAGAGGCTAGACAGTCACTTGTCTGAGATGGTATAGGTTCTCCTGCTTGAGTGGGGGGCTGGACTAGATGACCTCCAAGGTCTCTTCCAGCTCTATTCTATTCTATTCTATTCTATTCTATAATGTCTAATTCTATTCTATTCTATTCTTATTTCTAATTCTATTCTATTCTATTCTATTCTATTCCATTCCATTTTCTATTCTATTCTATTCTATTCCTTATTTCTATTCTATTCTTATTTCTAATTCTATTCTATTCTATTCTATTCTATTCTATTCTATTCTATTCTATTCTATTCTATTCTGTTCTATTCTATTCTATTCCGTTCCATTCTCTTGGGCGTCTTCCGGCTGCGGCGGGGGCGGCTGACTCACCCCGAGAGGAGAAAAGTGCTGATTTGAGTTCGAGTCTTGCTATAAAGCGCTCCTTCTGCCAGCAGCCAGTCCTGCCCAGAGGGAGGAAGGAAGGACCAGCCATGCCCCCTTCAGGCCCAGGTAAGCGTCGCTCCGGCCGCCTCCCTCCCACCTGCTCCCGGGGGTCGGGGGGGGGGCGGAGGGTTCTCCCCCCTCCCGGCAGAAGGGCGCCTCTGGCAGCGCCCACCTGAGCCAGGTACGCCAAGCCCCCCCCCGGGGCGCCAGGCAGCCGGGCAAGGGGGGCTGCTTCGGCTCTGCTCGGCGGGGGGAGGACCGGGACCCCCAGAAAGCGCCCCGGGGGAGCCACCGGATCCCTTGCGGGAGGAGAGGACCGGCCGGCTGGGTAGGGGGTCTCCGGAGCCCCCTCCTCCGGCCGAGCGCCCGGGCGCAGGCAGGCGAGCCCTCCCGCGGGTCCCGATCGGCGGCGCAGGGCAAGCGGAGCCTTCCCGGGGACGCCAAGCGAGGCCAGGCGGCCTTTGAGGGCGGAGGAGCGGAGCCCGGCCCGGCCCACTCGGGATGAGCGGTCCCGAGAGGATAAGAGGCGGCAGCCCCTCCCTTCTTCTTCTTCTTCTTTTTTTAATAATATTTTATGAATTTTCCAATTTTACATGTGAATATTTCAAAAGCCACGCGGTGACTGGGTTAATCGATAGTTCGATAACAAAATCTTTACTGCAAATCTCAGGTTATATAACATCAGATATTTCTTCTCTTTTTTTACCCTAAACTGTCTCGTATTCAGGTTAGTGAGTACATTTCTAATTACATCATTATGGCCTTTATCAATATATTTTTTTTAGCTTATACGTATCTTCATTACATTTAAACTTCATAAACGATCTATATCCTGTAGCCCCTCTTTTCTTTGACCCGTTGCGCGCTTCTGGTAGGGTTCCTGCCGAATTGTAGGGATGAATAGCGAGATGGGCGGCATATAAGTGGGATGGATGGTTGGATGGATGAGAAATGAGAGAGAGACAAGAGTTGGAAGGGACCGTGGAGGTCATCTAGTCCAACCCCCTGCTTAGGCAGGAGACCCTACACCATTTCGGACAAATGGCTGTCCAGTCTCTTCTTAAAAACTTCCAGTGTTGGAGCATTCACCGCTTCTGGAGGCAGGTTGTTAATAATAATAATAATAATAATAATAATAATAATAATAATAATAATAATAATAATAATAATAATAATAAAGTCAGAAGGAACCTTGGAGGTCATCTAGTCCAGCCCCCTGCTCAAGCAGGAAACCCTATATACCATTTCAGGACAAATGGCTGTCCAGTCTCTTCTTAAAAACTTCCAGTGTTGGAGCATTCTCAGCTTCTGGAGGCAGGTAGTTCCACGGGTTAATTGTTCTCACTGTCAGGAAGTTTCTCCTTAGTTCTAGGTTGCTTCTCTCCTTGATGAGTTTCCCTCCGTTGCTTCTTGTCCTGCCTTCAGGCGCTTTGGAGAACAGCTTGACTCCCTCTTTTTTGGGGCAGCCCCTGAGATACTGGAAGACTGCTATCCTGTCCCTCCTTCTCTTCATTAAACTAGACCAGACACACCCAGTTCCTGCAACTGTTCTTCATACGTTTTAGCCTCCATCCTGCTGATCATCTGTGTTGCTCTTTCTAGAATCTCAACATCTTTTTTTAACATCGTGGGGACCAAAACTGGGTGGAGGATTCCAAGTGTGGTCTTACTGAGGCTTTATAGAGTGGACTTAGTACCTCAAGTGATCTTGATTCAATCCTTTTGTTAATGCAATTTAGGATTGCATTGGCTTTTTTTGGCTGCTGCTGCACACGGCTGGCTCCTATTTGTCCACTAGGACTCCGAGACCCCTCCCACAGTTACTGCTATTGAGCCAGGTACCACCTCCTCCGTACCTGTGCATTTGGCTTTTCTTGCCTAAATGTAGTACCTTGCTTTTTTTCTAACTGAATTTCATTTTGTTAGATAGCGCCCAGTGTTCAAGTCTGTCCAAATCCTTCTGTATCTTCAGCCTATCTTCTGGGGTGTTGGCTATTCCTGCCAGCTTGGGACAGAGAGAGAGAACGAGAGATGAAAGAGAGAGATGAGAGAGATGAGAGCGAGAGAATGGGAGATAGATTCATAAGATAGATATAGATAAAGAGAGAGAGATTGAGGGATGAATGGATGTCTGCCCTTAGTTCTCTCCCAGCCCACGTCTCAAGCCAGAAGGGTTTAAATTTGTTCAGGTATCTTCTTATACTACCTTATTTCTGTAATTTCTCTTTCCACAAGCTTTTAGTTGTTCCCATCCTTTTAATATTGATATATTAATTTGGTTCTGTTTTATATTGTCCACTTTGTTCACTGTGGTTAAGCTGCTTTAGGATAAACAATAAGCCAAAAATGCACTCAGTACAATATAAGTCAATAGTGTAAATGTGTTTGCCATAATTAGTTTCAAGATGTCTCTACCACTTGCTATGCATTTATTGTTTTAATTAATTCTTTTATATATCGAATTTAATTACTATCCTCTTCTGTTATTAAATTATTATGCAAGCTGCTCTGGGAAAACTTTGAAGGCATCTGATAGTGGGAGTTTCTTCGTTCTCTCTGAGCTGGCTTGTTTTCTTGTAGACATTTCATTACCGTACTAGGTAACACCATCAAGATTGTGGCGTGAGTGTGTTTTGCTCGCTGTTTATATAACAGCAGTTTATCCTGTCAGTTTTGGTGGGAGTGTGGATTTTTCTCATTGCTAGTTCCTCTATTAGGATATTCTTTTCTGCTTGATTGTCTGGTGTTAATCCCTGCTTATCTGGGTGTGAGATGCTGGAGACAATCTGTTCACACTTTTTGTTTCCTTATTTATTTTTATTTTATTATTGCCTCTCTTGAAAAAGAGAATGGGCAGCTTGACAGTGCAGCTTGACTTAGGATTTTATTATTTTTAAATCATTATTTTAGTACATTTATAAAGGATTTTATTATTTTTAAATCATTATTTTAGTACATTTATAAAGCTGTCCAACTTTAAACAAATATTTAAAGCAGAGGTGGGAACCGTGGCCCTTTTATGAATGGCTTCTGGACTTCAACTCCCACAATTCTGGTTTTTCTTGCCTAAATGTAAACCTTACATTTTTCACCACTGAATTTAATCCTGTTTCATCATCGGCCCTTCCTGGGTTCAAGACCGCGGACTGGGAAGCAGCCCCTTGCTCCAATTCCCAAGGAAGCCGGGAGACCCATTGATCTCCCCACTCTTTTCTTTCCAGACGCCCGGCCCCTTGCTGGCTGCCTGCTGCTGGTTCTGCTTAGCGTCTCCCCCTCCATCCAAGGTAAGGCCACGGGATGGCATTGCATTGTACTATTGTGATTGGTTGCACAGCCAGATATTCAGACTGGATCCAGCCTCTTTTTACCCTCTATATCCAATCCTCACCAAGGACCTGGGATAGGCAGACGCTGTCGTTTGATGGGGTTAAAAGTCTCGTGGCAGGATTTCAGCCCTTCTGAGTCAAGCTGCCTTCCGCAATTGACCGATGGGGATTTTGTCAATGCCGACGGAGTTATTAATGTTTTTATTGTAGCAGTAGAAGAGCTACTGGCCGCCTGCCAAGCCTGACACCATCATGAATTCAGCCCCCCTCCCCACCCAGGCCTAATCTTTATGAAGGCAAGAAGCCAAGCGTGGCTTCTCTGCGGCCCCACAGCAGAGAGAGTGGGGCGCGCGAGGGTCCCGGAGATGGGAGGAGAGCGGGCAGTCTGGGATTGAAATAGGGGAAAGGGGTGGGAGGAAGGAGGAGAGGGGTGGTTATGGGGAGATAGGTGGTGCAGAGTGCAAATCCTCCATCAGTCCAGCCTCTCTTGGCTTCTGCTGAAGTGAACTGCAGCTGACAGAAGCGTCGGCTTTTTCATAAAGTGGGTTAGTCACAAAAGGAGCTCCCAGCCTCCGATGGATTCTGCTTGCCAGAAGAGCCTTTAAATTTTTTTATTATTTTATTTTATTTTATTATTTTATGTTATTTTATTATTTCATTATTTTATTTTATTTTATTTTTTATTTTATTTTTTATTTTATTTTTTATTTTATATATTATTTTATATATTATTTTATTTCATTTCATTTTATTTTATTTTATTTTTTATTATTTTATATATTTTATTTATTATTTTTTATTTTATTTTATTATTTTTTATTATTTTATATATTATTTTATTTTATTATTTTTATTATTTTATTATTTTATTATTTTATATTATTTTATATATTATTTTATTTTATTTTATATATTATTTTATTTTTTATTTTATTTTATTTTATTTTATTTTATTTTATTTATTTTATTTATTTTATTTTATTTTATTTTATTTTATTTTATTTATTTTATTTTATTTTATTTTATTTTATTTTATTTTATTTTATTATTTTATTTTATTTTATTATTTTATTTTATTTTATTTTATTTTATTTTATTTTATTTTTTATTTTATATTATTTTATGTTATTTTATATATTATTTTATTTTTCATTTTATTTTATTTTTTATTATTTTATATATTATTTTATTTTATTTATTATTATTTATTATTTTATATATTATTTTATTTTATTTTATTATTTTGTTATTTTATTTTATTATTTTATATTATTTTATATATTATTTTATTTCATTGCATTTTATTTTATATATTATTTTATTTCATTTTATTTCATTATTTTTATTATTTTGTTTTATTATATTATTTTTTATATTATTTTATTATATTATTTTATATATTATTTTATTATTAAGTTTATCGACTGCCCATTGCAGACCTCAGGCACAAAGATGGACGCAGGCCCCCTCCTACAAAGGGGAGCCCGAGGGGGGGCGCAGGGGTTGCACCCCCACCCAGCCCCACCCCATCCCGCTCTCTTTTCAGCTCCGGCAGCAGAGAAAGCAGAGAAGGGGTCCCGCATCATCTCCTCTCTCCGGTTCAGGCCTTACCTGGGTGAGTCCCGCCAGGCGTCCCCAGCTGGAGAGGGAGGGCTAGGGAAGGGGGGGAAGAGTTGCAGTCTGAACAAGCCACAGCTAGTCCTCAATGTTCAACAGTTCATTTAGTGACCGTCCGAAGTTACGACGGCACCCAAAAAAGTGACTTATGACCCTTTTTCACACAACCGTTGCAACATCCCCAGGGTCACGTGAGCACAACTCAGACCCTCGGCAACTGACTCATACTTATGACAGTTGCCCTGTGTCCCCTTTGGCGACCATCTGACCAGCAAAGTCAATGAGCGAAGCTGGATTCAGTTGATGACCATGTTACTAATTTATCAGCTGCAGTGATTCACTTAACAACGGGGGCAGAAAAGGTCCTAAAATGGGGCAAAACTCACTGAACAGAAATTTAGTACGTGTCTTAGCAGAAATGTTGGGCCCAACTGATGTCGTAAGTCGAGGACCACCTGTCCAATGAAATCCACAGGGGCCTGGTTGGGAGAACATCTGGCGGAGGGATTCTGGACGGCCACTGATCAGTGCCACCCTCTGCCTGTCAAGGGGTGGGTGGGGGGCTCCAGTAGGCACCCAGGTGGGCCTCTAAGATTCCTCCGTGGGTGAACAACATCCCGCTTTTCCTTTTGGCTCTCAGGACAGAAGATTCGGGTCTGCTGCCAGGGCGTAACCGCCTACACGGAGAGTGGCATCATGTACTGGCTGGCAAACGGCAGTTTTGTGGACCAGCTGTACCCAAACGGATCAGTGAAGGAGGAGCCCACCGTGTGAGTAGAGAAGGTCCAGCTGTTTTCTCCAAGGTGGGGTAGGCAACCTTGGCTCTTTTATGACTCGTGGACTTGAACTCCCAGAATTCCTGAGCCAGCATGGGGGAACTTTGGCTCCTTCATGACTTGTGGACTTCAACTCCCAGAATTCCTGAGCCAGCATGGGGAACTATGGCCCCTCATGACTGGTGGACTTCAACTCCCACAATTCCTGAGCCAGCATGGGGGAACTATGGGCCCTTTATGACTCGTGGACTTCAACTCCCAGAATTCCTGAGCCAGCATGGGGGAACTATGGCCCCTTCATGACTTCTGGACTTCAACTCCCAGAATTCCTGAGCCAGCCTGGCTCAGCTTGGAAACCTCTCCCTTTCCCCTCAGCGTGGCTGGCTCAGGAATTCTGGGAGTTGAAGTCCACGAGTCATAAAAGAGCCAAGGTGGCCTACCCCTGCTCCAAGGGAAAACAGGAGAGGCAGGATCTGTCCCGGGTTAAACTTCTACTTAGGAAAAAGGACACACCTTAGGAAAAAAAGCGTTAGTCCCGCTTTATAAAGCTTTCAGTTAGGCCACACCTGGAATACCTACGTCCAGTTTTGGCCCCCACATTACACAAAAAGATGCTGAGACTTTGGAAAAAGTGCAGAGAAGAGCAACTAGGATGATGAAAGGCCTGGAGACTAAAACGTAGGAAGAAAAATGGCTGCAGGACTTGGGTTTGGCCAGTCTAGAGAAAAGAAAGACTGGGGGGGGGGGGAGACAATATAGCAGTATTCTAGTATTTGAGGGGCTGCTCCAAAGAAGAGGGAGTCAAGCTATTCTCCAAAGTCACAAAGAAGGCAGGACAAGAAGCAACAGGTGGAAACTCATCAAGGAGAGAAGCAACCTAGAACTAAGGAGAAACTTCCTGACAGTAAGAACAATTAACCAGTGGAACCACCTGCCTCCAGAAGTTGTGGGTGCTCCAACACAGGAGCCTTTTAAGAAGAGACTGGATGACCACTTGTCTGAGATGGTGTAGGGTCTTCTGCTTGAGCAGGGGGTTGGACTAGATGACCTCCAAGGTCCCTTCCAACTTTATTCTGATTCTGATCCTGAAATGCACAACAGCTGAAGTCTGGTGGGTCCCCATTTCTAGTCTGGTGGGAAGAGAAAATGGGTGTGGGAAAAGATCTGGATTTAGTACTTCTGGAAGGAGCCAAGAACTGGGCATGGGGCCGGGGGACTAGCTGGGATCCAGGGAAGGAGCCGCTCCAGACAAGACGTCCAGTTCCCAGGATGCTTGTGCTGGCTCTTCTTCAGCTTCTCTTCTGCTCCTTGTCCACAGAGAGAAAGGCAGCCAGTTGACCCGATGCCTGATCTTCTCCCCGTTGAGGGCTCAGGACCTCCACGCCAGTTTCGAGTGCGTCATCACCGACCCCTCTGGCGTATTTCGGAAGGCCATCCGGTGGGATTATCCAGATAATGAAAAAGAGTGGAAGCCAAGCTCGCCAAGACTAGTGAGAAGAGCCCAGGGTGAGGAACATCAACCCAGCACACTTCAGGGCTGACCTGAGGGGCACGTAGGACCTGAAGGTGGAGGATCCCGCTGGGGTCTGGTTCTGGTGAATCCATCTGCCCAATCCACGGGTCCAAAAAAGCGGCCAACGCAGGGCGCCAATTCGAGAGCTCTGAAGATCCAGAGTCCCTGGCCTTGATGGTGGGACCCCATCTACCTTTCCATTAAATGGGTTTTTTCCATTAAACGAGAGCCTGAGTCATAGAAGAGCACTGTGGATCTTCACACGGACCCCAACGCTTCCCTCCGAGAAGGTGGCATGTGAGAAACAGGCTCTCCAGGACTGGAGGGAACAAAGTAACCTAACATCTTATGATGACTCCAGTGTCACAGCACATTTATAGAACACCCCCCTCCCCTTTATCTTTTATGCCCCCTCCGCTCTCTCTCTCTCTCTTGCATTTCAGAATCCACTTTTTTATATATATATAAATATTTTATTACATTTTGTACGGGTAGGGAAAGGATAGGGTAAATACGCGTATGGGAAGGGTTAGGAATAAGGAATTGGGGATAGGGTAGGGGAAGGTAGAATAATGGGGTTACCCCCAACAATAATCTCATGCTTTTAACAAGCAAACTACCGTCCGGATATACATATTGAGCAAACATCGTTTATATAATACTAAACAATTATAATGAGTAGAGTTGGCTATAATCATCTAATTAGAAATTAATAAGTAAATACAATTCCTCTAGGACTCAGTGTTTCTCAACCTTGCCAATTTTAAGGCATGTGGACTTCAACTCCCAGAATTCCACAGCCAGCATTGCTGGCTGTGGAATTCTGGGAGTTGAAGTCCACATGCCTTAAAATTGGCAGTAGATAACCTTAATTAATAAAATATCAACTAATTGTCGCCACTAGTATTTAAAATCACTAATAACGACGCTATTATTAACATAGAAGATAGAGCTTAGTAAAAAAAACTAAAATCATATATTCTATTTAATTCCAAGCTCTTTTCTCATTCTGTCGTATTCCTAACCCTTGATAAAAAAAATTTCCCAAGTTTTAAAGTAAATCGAACCTTCTTTCTCTTTCATCTCCAAGGTTAGATCTATATCCATTTCTGCACATTCTAAAATTTGGGTAATTATACTCTGGTCAGATGGTAGATTTTTCATTTTCCCAGAATTGGGGCAAATACTATTCTTGCAGCTGTTAAAAACCTGTAGTATTCAATAATCATTCTCTTTACCGTAATTAGGTCCTAATATTCCTAGCAAAAACAATTGCAATCCCGATGCCCCAAGGATCCATCGTCTTCTCCTTGAGTTGCATTTCATTTTAATGCACAGAAGAAAAGTTATGAAGACCTGAAAAACCCAGATTGTGAAGGAGAAAGTTCCGTTTCTGTAAAATGTTTCCTCTCCAACCGATACTTAATTCCCCTCCCTGCGGCGTTCACACCACCGATGATTAAAAACCAGAAATTTAAGTGCCACCATGTTGTTGGTTTTCCATGCTAGAATAGAGGGGGGTGGGATTATTTCCCCAAGGGACGGTTCAAAATTTGGAACGGGCTGCCATTTCCTAGCAACTTTAGCAATTCCTTGAGCAAAAGGCTCTTGGTGGCTCTTTCCCCAGATCTCGTGTTCATACCTGCACTCTACGTAGTCCTCAACTTACAACAGTTCGCTTAGTGACCGAAGCTCAAAAACGGCACTGGACAAAGTGAGTTATGACTGTTTTTCACACTTACGACTGTCGCAACATCCCCAGGGTCATGTGATCCAAATTCAGGCGCCTGGCAACTGACCCAATCTTATGACGGTCGCAGTGTGCTGGGGTCCCGTGCGATTCCTTTTATGACCTTCTAACAAGCAAAGTCAATGGGGGAAGCCGGATTCGCTGAACGACGGTGTTACTAATTGAACAACTGCAGTGATTCACTTAACAACTGGGGCAAGAAAGGTTGTAAAACGGGACAAAACTCAACAAACACTTCACTTAGCGACATAAATTTTGGGCTTATTTGTGGCCGTTGAGGACTACCAGTTCTGGAGTGTGGGGAGGGGGGGCTTCTTTGCTGCCTCCCCCCTGGAGAAGCCCCTCTGTACTCCTTCCCTGGGGGGGGATCCAGGGTCTCCCTGCCCTCCTGGACCCCCCACCCCCTGGGGGACTTCTTTGGAGGAATCTTGACAGCTGGTCCTCCACATACGACCGTCAGGAAGCCTGCCTATTACGGTTAGTTGTAAAACGGGTCGGTCATGTGATCAATGTAGTTATGGGGGGTTTGCAGTGGTTAAGTCAGGAGTAGGCAACCTTGGCTCTTTTATGACTCGTGGACTTCAACTCCCAGAATTCCTGAGCCAGCATGGCTCAGCTTGGAAACCTCTCCCTTTCCCCTCAGCATGGCTGGCTCAGGAATTCTGGGAGTTGAAGTCCACGAGTCATGAAGGGGCCATAGTTCCCCCATGCTGGCTCAGGAATTCTGGGAGTTGAAGTCCACGAGTCATGAAGGGGCCATAGTTCCCCCATGCTGGCTCAGGAATTCTGGGAGTTGAAGTCCACGAGTCATGAAGGGGCCATAGTTCCCCCATGCTGGCTCAGGAA
>NW_015391532.1:36746-38773 GCF_001527695.2 Protobothrops mucrosquamatus
CTGGCTGAGGAATTCTGGGAGTTGAAGTCCACGAGTGATGAAGGGGCCATAGTTCCCCCCATGCTGGCTGAGGAATTCTGGGAGTTGAAGTCCACGAGTCATGAAGGGGCCATAGTTCCCCCCATGCTGGCTGAGGAATTCTGGGAGTTGAAGTCCACCAGTCATGAAGGGGCCATAGTTCCCCCATGCTGGCTCAGGAATTCTGGGAGTTGAAGTCCACAAGTCATAAAAGCCAAGGTTGCCTACCCCTGGTTTAAGTGAACACAGTGGTCACAAAAGGTGAATCTGGTATTTCGCCATGGCTGCCCTTTGGCCCAAAACTCAAATCAAATCCTAGTTTTGGCCAAAACGGTCATAAAACTGTGTCAAATGGCGACGGGATGCTGGCAAGAGTCTCAAATCCATGACTACGATGGGGGAGGGCGGCTGCAGGAACTTCGAACTCGGTCGTAAGTCCCATTTTTCAGGTAGGTCGTAAACCGAGGACCACCTGTATCGTGTAACATTCCACAATATTTGCAAAAAAAGAGGCTTTTCCAGAATTCTCTCTTTTGGAAAAGGCATTTTTGTAAGTTGCTGTTAAGTCTGCTGACTTCCGGAGCCCATTTCAGCCCCCCCCCTTAGTGTTGGTGCGAAATACGATCTGTGTGTACCCAGAAGTCAAAGGGTGACCCTCAAGGGGGGGGAGAGATCCTCTGGGCAGGCCTGGAGGGGTCAGCCACAGAGAAGGAAGTTGGCCCTTTGATCAGGACTACCAACAAGGCCTGTAATGCTGGTGAGACAAGACTATTAAGCTTTCTTAGTAATTACCGTACTTTCTTAATATTCTTAAATAAGCTTTGTTAACATTTCTTAGTTCCATAAATAATGTAGTTGAGGTTCCTGGACACGTTTCTGAGTTTCCTGTAAATCAACGGTGTCCAACAGCTTCTAAGACTTGTGGACTTCAACACCCAGAATTCCCCAGTCAGCCAGGTCGGCTAGGGAATTCTGGGAATGGAAGTCCAAAAGTCTTAAGACTTGGCTGGGGAATTCTGGGAATTGAAGTCTACAGGTCTTGAAACTGCCAAGGTTGGACACGCTGCTTGTAAAGGAAGGTTTTTTCCCCCCTATGCTCTTACCAATTGTTGTTTGTAACTTATGATTAACGATTGTAACTATGATTTATGATCTATGACCTGTTACTTGCTGTTTGTATGTACACTGAGTACATACAAACAATAAAGAATTCTATTTCTATTCTATATTCTGTTCTCTATTCTATTCTGTATTTTCTATTTTCTATTCCATTCCATGAGCCACTCTGGATCCTAGATGTGTGAAATAATAATAACAACAATAAAGTTGGAAGGGACCTTGAAGGTCATCTAGTCCAACCCCCTGCTCAGGCAGGAAACCCTATACCATTTCAGACAAATGGCTGTCCAGTCTCTTCTTAAAAACCTCCAGTGTTGGAGCATTCACTGCTTCTGGAGGCAGGTGGTTCCACTGGTTAATTGTTCTCACTGTCAGGAAGTTTCTCCTTAGTTCTAGGTTGCTTCTCTCCTTGATGAGTTTCCATCCGTTGCTTCTTTTCCTGCCTTCTTCAGGCGCTTTGGAGAATAGCTTGACTCCCTCTTCTTTGGGGCAGCCCCTGAGATACTGGAACGCTGCTATCTTGTCCCCCATCGTTCTTCTCTTCCTTAAACTAGACAGACCCAATTCCAGCAACCGTTCCTCATATGTTTTAGCCTCCGGTCCCCTGATCCTCTTTGTGGCTCTTCTCTGCACTCTTTCTAGAGCCTCAACATCTTTTTTACATCGTGGTGACCAAAACTGGATGCAAATCCAATATCTTTTTTGCTGCAGCTTTGATTTCATCTTCACGAGCCTTTCCTCCTTTTATACGAGACCCCAGAAAGGTTCCCGAGAGAGTTGTGTGTGCAGGAGGACCTGCTTCTTGGCCAGGCCACGGCTGCTGCCCCACTGCCTGGCCTTAGGCCGCAGGTCAGCCCTGTCCAGTCCAACACGATTATGAGCCTCCACAC
>NW_015391532.1:42379-44149 GCF_001527695.2 Protobothrops mucrosquamatus
CAATATCTTTTTTGCTGCAGCTTTGATTTCATCTTCACGAGCCTTTCCTCCTTTTATACGAGACCCCAGAAAGGTTCCCGAGAGAGTTGTGTGTGCAGGAGGACCTGCTTCTTGGCCAGGCCACGGCTGCTGCCCCACTGCCTGGCCTTAGGCCGCAGGTCAGCCCTGTCCAGTCCAACACGATTATGAGCCTCCACACCCCCCACCCCCCCAAATTCCCGATGGGGCTGACCTCTAAGTAGGCAGGGAAAGACTCACTGCAGAGCCACACTCAAAACCACTCTTGGGAGAAAAATACCATTTATTTACAAGTAGAAACATTATTTAAAATGACACATTTCCTGCTAACGTCTCTACAAAGGCGAGTAGTGGAGGGTGCAAGCAGGGGATGACCCCAGGTGGTGCCCCCCCCCATCAGCCCGGGAGCCTTCCTCCGTCAGGGTCTCCCTGTCACCGTCCAGTTGGGGGTCTCCGGTCGAGAGCTCAGGGCTGGCAGCGGCCCCCCAAACCCAGCTGACCCTGGGCAGCCCCACCACGGCTTCGCTGGGCATTGCGACCCAGGCCCGGCGCAGGAGCCCCACCCCACTTGACACGCTGCCCGGTCAGGGTCACCCCCACCCCGGCAGCGAAAGGCTCCCCGTCACCTACCTGCTCCAGGTGAGTTTCTGGCACCCCCACCTGGAGACCTCCCCCCGGCCCCACCCCAGGCTCTACGGATGGCGATACGAAGCAAGGCAGCTAAGTAAAGCTGTGACAGAAAGAGAGGCGTGTGCCCAAGCTGTCCCTCCCCACCCCGAAAAGAACGGCAGAGCCCCCCCCCCCGGGTCCTCTGCCAGGGCAAGCAGGTGCAAGAGAGGAGCCCCCCCCTCGCTCGTCACTCCCCCCCCCGTCGGTGGCCCAGCAGCTGAGCCTTCCCAGAAGTACAAGAAGGGACCCAGAAGGGACAAGACTGCAAGGGGAGGGGGCATTGGCAGGAGACCCCCGTAATAAAGAAGGATAAAAGAAGGAGGAAGGGAAGGAAGGGAAGATAAATGTGGAGAGGAGAGGAAAGGAAAGGAGAAAGCAGAGGAGAGAGGAGAGGAAGGGAAAGGATAGGATAGGATAGGATAGGATAGGATAGGATAGGATAGGATAGGATAGGATAGGATAGGAGAAGAGAAGAGAAGAGAAGAGAGGAAGGGAAAGGATAGGATAGGATAGGATAGGAGAGGAGAGGAGAGGAGAGGAGAGTAGAAGAGGAGAGGAGAGGAGAAGAGAAGAGAGGGAAAGGAGAGAGGAAAGGAGAGGAAGGAAAAGGAGAGGATAGGATAGGATAGGAGATGAGGAGAGGAGAGGAGAGGATAAGAGAGGAGAGGAAAGGATAGGAGAGGAGGGGAAAGGAAAGGAAAGGAGAGGAGAGGAAAAGGGAGAGGGTGAAAGGGGAAGGGGGAAAAGGAAAGAAAAGGGATAAAGGGGGAAGGGAAAGGGGAAGGAAAGGAAGAGAAGAAGGAAGAGAAGAAGGAAGGCACCTACACTCACAAGAGGCTGTGTGAACGGGAGGTCACCCCTGCTCCACCCAGGCTGTGAAGGGCGAGGGAGGCGAGAAGGCCAAGCTGCTAGGCCTGCTTGAGGCAGGGGTAGAGGCCGCAGGGGCTGGCAGCGGCAGAGGGGCAGCGGACCCTCCCCCCCTTTGCTCTGGGGAGCGATGATGGACGTTGAACGTGGTGGTAGAATCGGCAGCCAGGAAGAGGGAAGGACTCAGAACTTCACCTTCTGGGACCTGGAGCTGGT
>NW_015391532.1:47046-51630 GCF_001527695.2 Protobothrops mucrosquamatus
TCCAGTCCAACCCCCTGTTCTGGCAGGAAACCCTATACCATTTCGGACAAATGGCTGTCCAGTCTCTTCTTAAAAACTTCCAATGTTGGAGCATTCTGGAGGCAGGTGGTTCCACTGGTTAATTGTTCTCCCTGTCAGGAAGTTTCTCCTTAGTTCCAGGTTGCTTCTCTCCTTGATGAGTTTCCATCCGTTGCTTCTTCTCCTGCCTTCAGGCGCTTTGGAGAAGAGCTTGACTCCCTCTTCTTTGGGGCAGCCCCTGAGATATTGGAATACTGCTATCCTGTCCCCCCCTAGTTCTTCTTTTCTCTGGCCCAACCCAAATCCTGAAACCATTTTTCATAGGTTTGCGTCTCCAGGCCTTTAATCCTCTTTGTTGCTCTTCTCTGCACTTGTTTTCAGAACCTCAACCTCTTTTTTGTATCGTGGAGAACGACACTGACCAACAAAGGAAGAAGCAAAGCAAAGGGGGCTACCGTGGGCCTCCCTCCACCCCAGGAGGCTGGCGCTGGTGCCTGGAAGGACACTGCCCCCCCCCGTGGGCCACAAAGCCCCTCCCCAGCAGCCGAGGGGGAGATCCAGACCCCTCCACCAGCAGCTGAGAGACAGGGGCAGCAGCAACGCTCGTCCTCCACAGTCTGCGGGAGTTGGGGCCCTCCAGTGTCCGCAGGCTCCGGGCCCCGGATCCTCCCGAGGGCCCAGACTATCCCGAAGCGGCTCACCTCGGGGGTCCCCGGCCCCGTCTGGGGCTCATCCGAAAGGCGCTTCCGCTGCTGCCGCGTGGCGACCCCTCCCAGCGCCCAGGCGGCGCTCAGGGTGTTGCGGCGGGTGCTGGGGCCCTCGACGATCTGAGTGGGCAGCATGCTGGCCCGCCGGAGGGTCTCCTTGGGGTCTCCGGTCATCACCTCTTCGTCCGTGATGGTGGTCAGGAGCGGAGAGGGCTTTGGGGGGTGGGTGGGGAGGAGAGAAACCATCAAGGGGGGAAACGCACCACCCTTCAGCAGCAGTCCCCGGCCCCAACAGAGGGGTCTTTGGGCAGAGCTGCCAATCGCGGCCGCTACGAGTAGTCCTTGACTTACAACGGTTCATTTAGTGACCGGTCAAAGTTGCAACAGCCCCGGAAAAAGCGACTTGTGACCGTTTTTCACATCGACAACCGCTGTAGCGCCCCCTCCCAGGGTCATGTGATCCACGTTGCAATGCTTGGCAACTAGCTTACATTTATGACAGTCACAGTGTCCCCCGTGTGTGTGTTTGTGTGTGTGTCATGTGATCCCCTTTTGCGACAAGCCAAGTCAACGGAGGAAGCCGGATTCACTTAACAACCCTGTTCCTAACTTAACAACTGCAGGGATTCGTTTAACAACTGTGGGGCAAAACCCACTTAACCAATGTCTCACTTAGCCACAGAAACGTTGGGCTCAATTTTGGCCGTAAAGTCGAGGACTGCCTGTAAACAGATGCATGTGGGGGGGGGGAGGGAATGGAATGGAGAGTTTGCTCCCTTACGCAACCAAGGACACAATGAAAACTTGCTGTGAAACTGTCCGGGTCTTTCCCAGTTTTATGTCCAGATCTGAATAAATGTCTGAATAAACGTCTGATCTTTGTCTACGCCAGGGGTAGGCAACCTTGGCCCCTTCATGACTTGTGGACTTCAACTCCCAGAATTCCTGAGCCAGCATGAGGGAACTATGACCCCCTCATGACTCGGGGACTTCAACTCCCAGAATTCCTGAGCCAGCATGGGGAAAATTTTGGCCCCTTCATGAATTGTGGACTTCAACTCCCAGAATCCTGAGCCAGCATGAGGGAACTATGACCCCCTCATGACTCGTGGACTTCAACTCCCAGAATTCCTGAGCCAGCATGGGGGAAACTTTGGCCCTTTCATGACTCCTGGACTTCAACTCCCAGAATTCCTGAGCCAGCATGAGGGAAACTTTGGCCCCTTCACGAATTGTGGACTTCAACTCCCAGAATTCCTCAGCCAGCATGGGGAAAACTATGGCCCCTTCATGACTCGTGGACTTCAACTCCCAGAATTCCTCAGCCAGCAAGGGGGAAACTTTGGCCCCTTCATGACTCGTGGACTTCAACTCCCAGAATTCCTGAGCCAGCCTGGCTCAGCTTGGAAACCTCTCCCTTTCCCCTCAGCGTGGCTGGCTCAGGAATTCTGGGAGTTGAAGTCCACAAGTCATAAAAGAGCCACGGTTGCCTACCCCCGATCTACGCCACTCACCCGGGACTCCAGAGGGTAGCAGGTCTTCAGATGAGGCGGACACACCCGGTTGCGCTGCTGGAGTTCTGCAATGCGGTTCCAGCCGTCCACCTGGTCGGGCTCGTCGTCGCAGGAGCCGGTGTAGAAGCTGCTGCGGCCTGTGGGGGAGAGGGGGGGGGACAGGGGGGTCAGGCAGGGCGTTGACCGACAGGCTTCCCAAAGGGTGACAGATCCCGCTGGGAGTGAAGCAGGGGAGACAGGTCATTCGGTGCAACCCAGTCGGGGAACGGGACTGCGAGTCTGGGGGTGGCTATCTAGGGCAGGTTTCTGCAATTGTGTTTGTGGTGTGTGTTTGTATGTCCACCTGATCCCTGCAGCGGGAAGTCAAATCCCCAGGGCACCACTGTGCCTGTGCTTTAAGGTGTGCGGACTTCAACTCCCAGAATTCATCAGGGCTGGCTGGGGAGCTCTGGGGATTGAAGTCCACGCATCTTAAAAGCAACCGAGGTTGTAAAAAAACAGATTTAGATGGTTCTGATGGGGCATTTGGATAAAGCCGGGCAGGGGGTCTTCCAACTTGGCCCTTGGATGACTTGTGGACTTCAACTCCCAGAATTCCTCAGCCAGCGCGCCTGGCTGAGGAATTCTGGGAGTTGAGGTCCAGGGGTCTTCCAACTTGGCCTTTTGATGACTTGTGGACTTCAACTCCCAGAATTCCTCAGCCAGCGTGCCTGGCTGAGGAATTCTGGGAGTTGAAGTCCAGGGGGTCTTTCAACTTGGCCCTTTGATGACTTGTGGACTTCAACTCCCAGAATTCCTCAGCCAGCGTGCCTGGCTGAGGAATTCTGGGAGTTGAAGTCCAGGGGTCTTCCAACTTGGCCCTTGGATGACTTGTGGACTTCAACTCCCAGAATTCCTCAGCCAGCGTGCCTGGCTGAGGAATTCTGGGAGTTGAAGTCCAGGGGTCTTCCAACTTGGCCCTTAGATGACTTGTGGACTTCAACTCCCAGAATTCCTCAGCCAGCAACGCTGGCTGAGGAATTCTGGGAGTTGAAGTCCACAAGTCATCTAAGGGCCAAGTTGGAAGANTTGGTGCTCTCTGAGCTGGGCTGTCTTCTTCCTGAGTGTGGTTTCCTCTCCGTTGACATGCAACTCGCTTGCTTGCAGAGAGCCAACCCTGATGAAGCTACCTAGTCGGGTCACGAAACGTCTGCAAGAAAACCTCCCAACCTCACAGAGGACCCACCAGGAGCCACAAACCTCCTCTTGTGTGGAAACCCAACTAGCCAGAAATCCTAGCTGTGCTGCGGGAACCCCGGATTGGAGCGCGAGGGCTGACCTTACCCGGAACACCATTAAATCCGTAAAAGGAACAGCCCCCCCCCCCCAATGGTGGAGCTCGGATCGAAGACGGAAGACCTGGGATGCGGGCTCTGTCCTCTGGGAGACCCAAAGGACCAGTGAGGCATGGAGAACATCTACCTGTGTGGTCACTAAAGAACTGACCACCGGCCGATGGCAAGAACCACTCGGTTTTCTGGGCGAGGATTTACGTTTTGGGGCTCCAACGCAAAGTAAGAAAGCTTCTCCAGCTGAAATAGCTCCCATTTTTACTCTCTGGGTTCTCACAAGTCCTTCGATTATGCTCTGCTCCAGCGGTGTCCAACTTTGGCCACTTTGTAAGACTTGTGGACTTCAACTCCCAGAATTCGCTGGGAGTTGAAGTCCACATGCGCTGGCTGGGGAATTCTGGGAGTTGAAGTCCACAAGTCTTAAAGTGGCCATGCCTGGGGACCCCTGCTGATTGAACAGAGGAGGAGGGAATCCTTTTATGAGTCTGGGGTCCCCTGGGGACCCACAACCACTTTGCCCCCACCTCCCCCTGCTCCTGCAAGCCCCCAGAAGACCCCCACCTGCTTGTCCGCTGGCTGGGCTTTGCTCTTCTTGTCTCCCGCCAGGGCCCTCTGCTTGCGATCCTCGGTCCTCTCTTTGGGGGTCTGGGGCCGGGGGAAGCACGTGGAGGACTTCTTGAGCTACAGAAAGAACAGAGGGGGGAAGAGATGGGATTTCAAAAGCTCCAGCTGAGAAGACAAAAGCCTCCCTCCTTCTCTGGACGGCTAATTACAGAATTAAAGAATGCCGGAGTTGGAAGGGACCTTGGAGGTCATCCAGTCCAACCCCCTGTTCTGGCAGGAAACCCTATACCATTTCGGACAAATGGCTGTCCAGTCTCTTCTTAAAAACTTCCAATGTTGGAGCATTCTGGAGGCAGGTGGTTCCACTGGTTAATTGTTCTCCCTGTCAGGAAGTTTCTCCTTAGTTCCAGGTTGCTTCTCTCCTTGATGAGTTTCCATCCGTTGCTTCTT
>NW_015391532.1:53224-57814 GCF_001527695.2 Protobothrops mucrosquamatus
GGGGAAACTATGGCTCCCTTCATGACTGGTGGACTTCAACTCCCAGAATTCCTCAGCCAGCATGGGGGAACTATGGCCCCTTCATGACTCGTGGACTTCAACTCCCAGAATTCCTCAGCCAGCATGGGGGAACTATGGCCCCCTTCATGACTGGTGGACTTCAACTCCCAGAATTCCTCAGCCAGCATGGGGGAACTATGGCCCCTTCATGACTGGTGGACTTCAACTCCCAGAATTCCTCAGCCAGCATGGGGGAACTATGGCCCCTTCATGACTCGAGGACTTCAACTCCCAGAATTCCTGAGCCAGCATGGGGGAACTATGGCCCCCTCATGACTCGTGGACTTCAACTCCCAGAATTCCTGAGCCAGCATGGCTCAGCTTGGAAACTCTCCCTTTCCCCTCAGCACGGCTGGCCCAGGAATTCTGGGAGTTGAAGTCCACCAGTCATAAAAGAGCCAAGGTTGCCTACCCCTGGTCTACGCCGAGCCACACCTAAACCCCTGGTTGACCGGATGTCTTGTGCATGGGGGGGGGGGAAGAACTGACCCACTGAGGGCCCCGGAGCCCAGCAGAAGAAAACCGGATCCCCCTTATCGGCCGGAAGAGGCCAGGCCGCCACTCACCCGGGACTCCAGAGGGTAGCAGGTCTTCAGATGAGGCGGACACACCCGGTTGCGCTGCTGGAGTTCCGCAATGCGGTTCCAGCCGTCCACCTGGTCGGGCTCGTCGTCGCAGGAGCCGGTGTAGAAGCTGCTGCGGCCTGCGGGGGAGAGGGGGGGGGACAGGGGGGTCAGGCAGGGCGTTGACCGACAGGCTTCCCAAAGGATGACAGATCCCGCTGGGAGAGAAGCAGGGGAGACATTCGGTGCAGACCCAGCGGGACTGCGAGTCTGGGGGTGGCTCTCTAGGGCAGGTTTCCACAATTGTGTCTGTGTGTGTGTGTGTGTTTGTATGTCCACCTGACCCCTGCAGCAGGAAGTCAAATCCCCAGGGCACCCTTTCTCCACTGTGCCTGCTTTAAGATGCGCGGACTTCAACTCCCAGAATTCATCAGGGCTGGCTGGGGAGCTCTGGGGATTGAAGTCCACGCATCTTAAAAGCAACCGAGGTTGTAAAAAAACAGATTTAGATGGTTCTGATGGGGGATTTGGATAAAGCTGGGCAGGGGGTCTTCCAACTTGGCCCTTGGATGACTTGTGGACTTCAACTCCCAGAATTCCTCAGCCAGCGTGCCTGGCTGAGGAATTCTGGGAGTTGAAGTCCAGGGGTCTTCCAACTTGGCCCTTTGATGACTTGTGGACTTCAACTCCCAGAATTCCTCAGCCAGCGTGCCTGGCTGAGGAATTCTGGGAGTTGAAGTCCAGGGGTCTTCCAACTTGGCTCTTTTATGACTTGTGGACTTCAACTCCCAGAATTCCTCAGCCAGCATGCCTGGCTGAGGAATTCTGGGAGTTGAAGTCCAGGGGTCTTCCAACTTGGCCCTTTGATGACTTGTGGACTTCAACTCCCAGAATTCCTCAGCCAGCAACGCTGGCTGAGGAATTCTGGGAGTTGAAGTCCACAAGTCATCTAAGGGCCAAGTTGGAAGACCCCTGAAGTAGGGGGGTCTCCAAGCTTGGCAACCTTAAGACTTGTGGACAGAGTTTCTTAGCCAGCAGGGCTGTTGGGGCGTTGAAGACCCCAAGTCTTAAATCTGCTAAGTCTGGAGCCCCCCGGGATATGGTGGAGGATTGTGCTGTTGGTCAAGAGAAGCATTGTGGACCCATGAGGCAAAGCCAGAGGATCCCGTCTCCCACAGCACCCTGAAGATCAGGGCTCCCCCTCCCTCTAACACGGCAGGGTCCACGCCCTGTGCCCCCCGCTCTCACCGCTGCTTGCGCCCCCGGCCTGGGAGTGTCTCAGAGAACTGCGGGTGGCGGGTCGATACCCCGGCAGGCTTTTCAGCGCAGCGTGTCCGGTGGTGCCGTCGGGCGAAGAGGCGGTCAGCCGGCTGAGGGACTCCTGGGAGGGGAGGCTGGCCAGCGAGCGGATGGAGGAGGAGGAAGAGGAGGCTGCGGCCGCCGAACGCAGGCGGGTCTTGACCGACTCCTGGCCGCTGTCCCCGGAGCCGGAGGACCGCAGACTGACGAAAGACTCGTTGGTGCTGTCCAGAGGTTCCAGCTTGGGGTGTTTCTGGGAAAGGACACAAAGGGGGAGGTCACACCCCAAGCGGCAAGAAACAGCCCCGTGTGCGAGGGAGGGGTGCCCACCACTGCACCCCCCCAGCCCTCAGCTCCAGGGGCAGGTCTCCCGTGGGCGTAGGGTCCGGCACCCTGGCTGCCCCCTTCATTTCCCCCCACCCCTTACTTTGATCATGGTGATGTTGATTAGCTGTGTGGTGCGCCGGCGGCCGGAGAGCGCTTTCCGCCCGGAATCCAAGGTGATGTTGCCGATGGAGTCGATGCTGCTCTCCAGCTTGGACCGCGAGCGGGTGGGGATGGGCGTGAAGGAGAGGTTCTCCAAGGACTGCCTCTTGTGGGGCAGCTGCTGGGGGGTCCTGGACGATTCCACGGCCCCGGATTCGGACAAAGAACGGCGAGTCTTCCTGCTGGGGGGACGCACAGAAGCAGACCGTGGAAACAAGAGGTCAGACCCAGGCAGAAGCCTCTATGCCGAGGTGGGCAGCTCCAGCCTGGAGGATCCTGGCTGCTGCCGCCTGTGTGGTCTTGGGCCAGCCGAGATTTGCAGATGGGTCACTTGGGAGAGCTCCACTGGCTGCCCGTTGGCTCCCGGGTCCAATTCAAGATCTGGTTGTCCTCTCTAAAGCCCTGCCTGGTTATTTCAGGGACCCCCTTTTCCCAGTGACATCCTCCTGACCCATCAGAGCGGGGAGGAAGGGGATGTGACAGATTGCCCCCTCTTTAAGGAGGTCCATCTGGTGGGACCTAGAAGAAGGGCGACCATAAGAAAAGGCTGAGCGCCAAAGGATGGAGGCCTTTGGACTCTGGTGCTGGAGAAGACTCCTGCGAGTCCCCTGGACTGCAAGGCGATCCAACCGGTCAGTCCTGGAGGAGATCAACCCCGACTGCTCTTTAGAAGCCAGATCCTGAAGTGGAAACTCAAGTCCTTCCGCCACCTAATGAGAAGGAAGGACTCCCTGGAGAAGAGCCTGATGCTGGGAAAGATCAAGGGCAAGAGAAGAAGGGGTCGACAGAGAAGGAGGTGGCTGGATGGAGTCCCTGAAGCAGGAGGCGTGAGCTTCAATGGACTCCAGAAGATGGTGGAGGACAGGAAGGCCTGCAGGAACGTCGTCCATGGGGTCGCGATGGGTCGGACACGACTTCGCAACTAACAACAAGAAGAAGGGCCTTCTCCATTGTGGCTCCTTCCCTGTAGAACATCATCCCTGTGCAGGTAAAACCGGATGCCACCTTGACCCTCTTTCAAGAGGCCTTGAAGACCTGGTTCTACCAACGGGCATGGAGACCCCAGAGGAAGGGCTTGGTGCAATTGTTGTTACCAGGGTATGTATATGTGTGTGTGTGTGTGTGTGTGTGTGTGTGTGTTATTTGGGTACATGTTCGACTTTTACTTCTGTAAGCTGCCCAGAGTCACTGCGGGCAGCTTTATAAACTTTCTTAATAAATAAATAAAGTAGTATGTTTCACGCCCTGCCACTCTCAACCGTAATCTCCAGAAAAGTCAACCCCCCACTCAGTCTGAAGACCCCCAAAAGAACCAACAGGAGAAAACGTCTGTAGCTCAGGATTGAACTGAGGGGTCCCGGTTGCTCCCTTGAGTCTGGTGGGGTTTTTTTGCAGACGTTTTGTTATCAAACTAGGTGACCTCACCAGGGTTAGAAGGAGTGAGGTTTGCGAGGAGGAGGAGGAGGAGGAGGAGGTGGTGGAGGAGGAGAGGACTGTGGTGTCCTTGGTGCTCTCTTGAGCTGGGTGGTTTTCCTGCAGACGTTTCATGACCCAACTAGGAAACATCATCAGTGCTAGAAGCGAGGAGGAGGAGGAGGAGGAGGAGGAGGAGGAGGAGGAGTAAGACTGTGGCACTCTCGATGACTCTAAGCTTTTCTTACAGATGTTTCATAGTTAATATTACCTAGTTGGGTCATGAAACGTCTGCAAACCCCCCCCTCCAAGCTCAGAGAGGACCAGGGACCCCAAAAGAATCGGTCTCTGTTCTGTGGCCACCCAACAGCCCCGCTCTGCGACGGAAGGAAAAACTGGGCAGGAGTTGTGGCGCAGAGGCTGCCCTCCAGAGCCGGGGGGGAGGAGGAGGAGGAGGAGGAGGAGGAGGAGGAGGAGGAGGAGGAGGCCAGGATGCAGCCGTTACCTGGTGGAGTTTAGGGGCTGCCCTTCATCGCTGGTGCTCAGGTCCAGGCTGTCGCTGCTGATGTCGGCCGAGCTCTGCTTGAAGGACTCCCGGCCCTTCAGGCTCTCCAGGGCCGCCTGGACCTTGCCCTGCTCCCGAAGCTGCCGGTCCGAGAAGTCCAGCTAGAGGGGGGGGGGGAGTATGGGTAGAATTAGAAGCAGAAGCCCCAGAGAGGGAAGGAGAGGCTTGGCAGACCCACCACAGAGCCCATGGGGCACATCTCAA
>NW_015391532.1:58003-64680 GCF_001527695.2 Protobothrops mucrosquamatus
GGAGGAGGAGGAGGAGGAGGAGGAGGAGGCCAGGATGCGGCCGTTACCTGGTGGAGTTTAGGGGCTGCCCTTCATCGCTGGTGCTCAGGTCCAGGCTGTCGCTGCTGATGTTGGCCGAGCTCTGCTTGAAGGACTCCCGGCCCTTCAGGCTCTCCAGGGCCGCCTGGACCTTGCCCTGCTCCCGAAGCTGCCGGTCCGAGAAGTCCAGCTAGAGGGGGGGGGGGAGTATGGGTAGAATTAGAAGCAGAAGCCCCAGAGAGGGAAGGAGAGGCTTGGCAGACCCACCACAGAGCCCATGGGGCACATCTCAATGCAGAACTCCTGCCGAAGGTTGTCCTCAACGCAGCACCGTTCGTTTAGTGACCACTTGAAGTTGCAACCGCACTGGAAAAAGTGACCGGCAACTGGATCTTTGCACCATTCCCCCCCCCCCAGTCACAGGATCACAATTCGGACATTTGGAAACAGATTCACACTTATGACGGTTGTGGTGTCACATGACCCCCCCCCCCTTTTGCATCCTTCTGACCAGGAAAGTCAATGGGGGAGCCGGATTCACTTAACAACCGTCTGAGTAACTTTAAAACTGCAGCGACTCCCTTAACGACCGTGCCAAGAAAGGTCGTAAAACGGGGCAGCTCGCCTTTTTCGCCGAGCCCTGAAGGCTCATCTATTCCGTGCAGCCGGCCTGGCGTAGTTTGATTATGTTTTAGTGGGGGTTTTGTATGGGGTACTTTTAGAGCAGGCCTGTTATTTAATTTGATTTTAGAACAGAAATTTGTGTATATTTATTGTGGTTTTTATTATTGCCTGTTCACCGCCCCGAGTCCCGTAAGGGAGATAGGGCGGGATATAAATTCAATAAATAAATAAATAAATACTATGCCAGCTGTAGTAATTCATTATTTCTAAGTTTTTAATCTTCATACGTCCGTTCGAATATTTAAGAGCTTTTTTCTTTTTTTTTTTCTGTTATCCTTTATTTTCTCTCTTTTAGTGATTCTTCTTTCTCTCCTTTTCTGGAAATGCATGAATGCTTACTCTTGGGTGTAAGAAAGCAAGATGTTACTGGATGTGTTTTTTAAAAAGAAAATGAATATTTACAATGGCATTCCTCTCCGTGGCTCTCATTTCACCCATTCACCATCTTTTGATCCATTTATCCCAATGAACTTTGACGTTCTTTGACCAAATATGAGACATTAGCAGTTTTGCAACAGTGGACGATACACGCAGCAACAGTTTTACAACAACTGTCTCGCTTGGCAATGGAAATTTTGGGATCCACTGTGGGACTACCTGCCCTTGGACGCAAAGTCTGAAATTTAAGTGGAACCATCATTTGAAAAAAAAGTTTTAAAAAATAAAACCAAGGCCTTGTAAAGTGGTATTAATACTTCACGTGATCTTAACAGAGGGATAGAATGAAGATCACGGGAAGAGTTAATACCACTTTACAATGCCTTGGTAAGGCCACACTTGGAATCCTGCATCCAGTTTTGGTCACCACGATGTAAAAAAGATGTTGAGACTCTAGAAAGAGTGCAGAGAAGAGCAACAAAGATGATCAGGGGACTGGAGGCTAAAACATATAAGGAAAGGCTGCTGGAATTGGGGATGTCTAGTTTAACAAAGAGAAGGATGAGGGGGGACAGGACAGCAGTCTTCCAGTATCTCAGGGGCTGCCCCAAAGAAGAGGGAGTCAAGCTGTTCTCCAAAGCCCCTGAAGGCAGGATAAGAAGCAACGGGTGGAAACTAACCAAGGAGAGAAGCAATCTAGAACTAAGGAGAAACTTCCTGACAGTGAGAACAATTAACCAGTGGAACAACCTGCCTCCAGAAGCGGTGAATGCTCCAACACGGGAAGTTTTTAAGAAGAGACTGGACAGCCATTTGTCTGAAATGGTATAGGGTTTCCTGCCTGAGCAGGGGGTTGGACTAGATGACCTCCAAGGTCCCTTCCAACTCTTCTCTTCTCTTCTNTAAGGAGAAACTTCCTGACAGTGAGAACAATTAACCAGTGGAACAACCTGCCTCCAGAAGCGGTGAATGCTCCAAC
The DNA here is from genome assembly GCF_001527695.2 of Protobothrops mucrosquamatus. Lineage (NCBI taxonomy): Eukaryota > Metazoa > Chordata > Lepidosauria > Squamata > Viperidae > Protobothrops > Protobothrops mucrosquamatus. The sequence continues at coordinate 60,063 of NW_015391532.1, forward strand.
ACGGGAAGTTTTTAAGAAGAGACTGGACAGCCATTTGTCTGAAATGGTATAGGGTTTCCTGCCTGAGCAGGGGGTTGGACTAGATGACCTCCAAGGTCCCTTCCAACTCTTCTCTTCTCTTCTATTCTATTCTGTATTTCTAATCAAGGAGAGAAGCAACCTGGAACTAAGGAATCCTGACAGTTAGAACAATTAACCAGTGGAACCACCTGCCTCCAGAAGCGGTGAATGCTCCAACACTGGAAGTTTTTAAGAAGAGACTGGACAGCCATTTGTCCGAAATGGTGTAGGGTTTCCTGCCTAAGCAGGGGGTTGGACTAGATGACCTCCAAGGTCCCTTCCAACTTTATCATCATCATTATTATTATTAAAACGATGTATCGCTGGTCTTTCGCCCCCCAAGCAGACCCGCCCGGCTGGCCGTCGTGCCTACCTGCGCCTGCAGGACCCGGACCTGGCTGGTGAGGGTCTTCAGGCTAAGCTCCGACTCGGTGGCCTGCAGGGCCGTGCGCTGCAACTCCTTGGCCAGGCGCTCCGATTCGGCCTTCAGCTCGGCGTTCTCCTTCTCCAGGTGCTGCAGGCCCTTCAGCTTCTCCAGCAGCTCCTGGTTCTGCTGCTTCTTGGCGTCGTAGTGCATCTTCGCCTTCTCCATCTGCGGGCACAGAAAAGGGGCAACGCTCAGCCCGGCCTCGGCTTGACCCTCTCAGTAGGAGCCACGACCCTCAGCTCCGGGCGCCAAGAAAGGTATAGTTTACTACAGGGCTTTTCAACCTTTTCACCCATTGTAGATCTGGTCCATTATATAGCTAGCTTAGGAATTGAGAACTGTGTTAGAGCATTTAGCATTGAAAGGGTTAAACGCTGCCTCCTTAAGAGGTGGCCTCTGGGAAATGTAGTCTAGTTGTTAGTCAGCCCTATATCTCAGGGCTTTTCAACCTTTTCACCCACTGTGCCACTTTTAGGATATGGCAACATCCGAGTACCACCAGTCGCCTAGCAAGGTGTCCAAAACTTGATGACCCCCCCCTCCAAAAAGGAAAAAACTGATGAAGTACAGGTAGTCCTCGACTTACAACAGTTCGCTTAGTGACTGTTCGAAGTTACAATGGCACTGAAAAAAGTGCCCCCCAAGCCACAGCCGAGCAAGACACCTGCCTGCCCGCCCGGCTGCGCTCTTCCTCCTGTCCGAGGTTTCCATAGTTGTGAGCATTTCTGTTGGGGATTGGCAGTGGGGGTGGGGTGGGGGGGTGTTTGGTTTTTATTCCCCCCCCGTCTGCTGGGTGGTTGCAGCAGGTTTTGGTCCCTTCACATGACCCTGGGACACTGGGACCGTCATAAATATGAATCAGTTGCCAAGCATCTGAAGGTAAATCACAAGACCCTGGAGAGGCTGCAACATTCCAGCTGATCGGCGCTTCTTCTGGGCTCAGCAGAAGCACCAGGATCAGCACCGAGCTCCAGCTGGATCCTGGCGCTGATCCTGGCGCTTCCACTGAGCCCTGACAGCCCTGCAGCTCCAGCCGTCTCTCGCTCAGGCTTGTGCGGTGCTGCCCCCGGTTCAGCCCATTCCCCTCCCCCGCTACCACTTTTCTAGGATGGTTGCATGCCAGGTGCCAAAGTACCACAGGTGGAACCCGTACCACTGGTTGAAAAGCCATGGTTTACTACACCTCAAGTGAATTACAGGAATGCAAAGCTGGAACTGTCTAACTTTTCCTTCCCTTAGCTGCTTTTCGAACAATCAACGATCCCAGCCGGTTGACCTTGAAGCAGCATCTCAGGGCAGATGCAGTGAACTTTTAGTTTCCCTTGAATCCTCCCTCCTCACACCGAGCCGATGGCAGGCTGGCACCGGGTGACAGTGAACTGCAAGTGTGAGTTGTCAGCGGACCCGACCCCCTTGAGCTTTCATCAAGGGGGTCCCTCCTGCAAGCCCTCCCTTCCCCCTGGCATGGGGTGGGGGAGATGGCGGCAGACGCCCGGGGTCCTACCTGAGCCTTGTAATGCTCGGCGGCCTGTTCCTTCTGCACCAGCTGGGCCTGGAGGTCCGCCGTCTTCTCCTTCAGCTGCTTCATCTCCGAACGGAGCTCCTCTTCACGCGCCTGCGGAGGGGGGAGGCACAACTCACACCATCTCAGAGAGGGAAGCGTCCCTTCTTTCCGAGCCCACTCAGGCCCCCGGGCCTCTTTGGATGTTCCTTCCGCTCCAGGATTGAAGGCTTCAACGTCAGGTCCGGCAGGACGCAGAGTTCTCCTCCTGCCTCCGGACCTCAGCCCCCTTTCTCCGGGGGCTCAGACAGACCCCTCCCCCAGGGCTCTTCGTTTCCCTTTCGGCCTCGCAAGAAGGGCGGGACCGACCCACGTTAAAAGATCAAGCAGCTGTGACGTGCTCAGTTGCTTCTGGGCCCAATTCAAGAGGTTGGTGATGACTTTCGAAGCAATTCAGCTCACCGGTGGGGGGCTTTCAGAGAGAAGATGCTCCCCTGGGGCCCTGTCCTTGAGGAAGCAAGGAAGAGGGTGGCCCCGGGTCAATCCTTCTCTCCGGAGGTCCCAACGGGATGGGAACCTTGCCCCTCCCCCCAGAGCTTCACCAGGCCCCTTCCCTCTTGGCTTATAGAGACAGAATAACAGAGTTGGGAAGGACCTTGGAGATCTTCTAGTCCAGCCCTCTGCTCAAGGCAGAGAGCCTGTTCCATTCCAGATAAATGGCTGTCCAGTCTTTTCTTTAAAGCCTCCAGTGATGGAGCACTCACAACTCTTGGGAGGCAGGCTGATCTGATCTGTCTGTCTGTCTCTATCATCCATCCATCCATCCATCCATCCATCCATCCATCCATCCATCCCTATCTATCTATCTATCTATCTATCTATCTATCTATCTATCTATCTATCTATCTATCTATCTATCTATCTATCTATCTCTACCTACCATCTCCATCCATCCATCCACCCATCCATCCAATCTATCTTATCTATCATCTATCTCTACCTACCATCTCCATCCATCCATCCACTGATCTATTGATTTATCCAACCATCCATCCATCTCTACCTACCATCCATCCATCCATCTATCCATTTATCTATCTACCAATCTATCTATCTATCCATCTCTCTCTCTCTCTCTCTCTCTCTCTCCCTACCTACCTACCTACCTACCTACCTATCTCTACCTACCATCATCTCCATCCATCCATCCAATCTGTTCCTTCTGGAAAATTATCTTTTCTCTCTCTCTCATATGTATCTTACAGTATCTAAATCATAGACTCCTAGGACTGGAAGGAACCTAGGAGATCTTCTAGTCCAACCCCTGCTCAAGCAGGAGACCCTCTACCATCCTGGATAAGTACGGTTCTCCAATCTTTTCTTGAAAACCTCTGGATTCGTTTCAGCTGACTTTGAGGAATGAAATCCATTTAGGTCAGCTGCTAGGGGTGGGTTGTTATTTTATTTTAGCTTTATGAGGAAGTTCGGCTGTCGCGTTTTTCATGAATGAAGGCAAATATATTTTGCATCGCAACGCCCAGAGGCTACCACACGAGGACAAATCATGCATTGTAAAGATCACTTGGAGGCAGGAGATACTTCCGATGTAATCTACCGGGTCCCCTGCATGGACTGTCCCTGTGACTATGTAGGACAGACGGGGAAGACGCTAACCACCAGACGGCAAGAACACAAGCAAAGCGGTCAGACGAGCAGACCCGAGCTCATCGGTAGCCTCACATTGCAATGAACAAGGGCATAATTCAACTTCACAGCTACTAAGATTGTCGGCTGAGCAGGGACCAAAATAGCCAGTGAAATGATGGAAGCCTGGGAAAAGGGCCCCTTGTCAGTCAAGAGTGCTGATTTATCACCAGCTTATCAGGTATTTGGGAGCTGAGGGCTTGGAGGCAACAAGGAAAGAAAAGCCAGCCATCAACACAACAATCAGCCAACAGGAAGGCATCGCATAAATACGGTGCGACTTGAACACTGGGCGCTATCTAACAAAATGAAATTCAAGGGTGAAAAAAGTAAAGGTTCTACATTTAGGCAAGAAGAACCAAATGCACAGGTATAGTATAGGCCTAGGGGGTACCTTGCTCAATAGTAGTAACTGTGAGAGGGATCTCGGAGTCCTAGTGGACAATCCCTTAGATATGAGCCAGCCGTGTGCTGCAGCTGCCAAAAAGGCCAACACAGTGCTGGGCTGCATTAACAGAGGGATAGAATCAAGATCACGCGAAGGGTTAATACCACTTTACAAGGCCTTGGTAAGGCCACACTTGGAATACGGCATCCAGTTTTGGTCACTGCGATGTAAAAAAGATGCTGAGACTCTAGAAAGAGTACAGAGAAGAGCAACAAAGATGATTAGGGGACTGGAGGCTAAAACATACAAGGAAAGGATGCTGGAATTGGGTATGTCTAGTTTATTTATTTATTTATTTATTTATTTATTTATTATTTCAATTTATATCCCGCCCTTCTCCCGAAGGACTCAGGGCGGCTCACAACATTATTAAAACAAAGAAAGACCCACACACCCCACCGAATAAAACCAAATTAAAACCAAAATTTTTGTGTTGTGATAATTAAAATTTCTAAAAAACCCAGTTTAAAAATCCTCC
>NW_015391532.1:65464-67431 GCF_001527695.2 Protobothrops mucrosquamatus
AGCATGATATCGTGGTCTACGGTATCAAAAGCCGCTGAGAGGTCCAAAAGAACAAGGACAGAGGAATATCCCCTGTCCCGGGCCCTCCAGAGATCATTAACCAACGCGACCAATGCCGTTTCCGTGCTGTGCCCCGGCCTGAAGCCCGACTGGTATGGGTCTAGATAGACTGATTCATCCAGGTGTCCGGGGAATTGCTTTAATGAAGAGAAGGACGAGGGGTGACATGATAGCAGCCTTCCAGTATCTCAGGGGCTGCCCACAAAGAAGAGGGAGTCAAGCTATTCTCCAAGGTGCCTGAAGGCAGGACAAGAAGCAACGGATGGAAACTAGTCAAGGAGAGAAGCAACCTAGAACTAAAGAGAAACTTCCTGACAGTGAGAACAATTAACCAGTGGAACCACCTGCCTCCAGAAGCGGTGAATGCTCCAACACTGGAAGTTCTTAAGAAGAGACTGGACAGCCATTTGTCCGAAATGGTATAGGGTTTCCTGCCTGAGCAGGGGGTTGGACTAGATGACCTCCAAGGTCTCTTCCAACTTTTTTATTATTATTATTATTATTATTATTATTATTATTATTATTATTATTATTATTATTATTATTATTATTATTATTATTATATTATTATTATTATTATTATTATTATTATTATTATTATTATTATTATTATTATTATTATTATTATATACTGTGCATAGAATACCCCAAAACATATATTCAAGTAGAGAGAAGATCCCTGGGGATGGGCTAGAGCAGGAACCAAGAGAGCTCGGAAGGCTAAACCTCTGGTCCCGGTGATAGGACCCGGACAGGATCTTGTCATGTTTTTATCTGCACTGGTGTTCTGGTGCTATTTAAGCTAGTCAAAACCCCGCTGCCGTGTTCTCGCGTTGAACGGCTTCACCTCGGACTTTCCTTAGAATCCTGGCTTGCAAGCCCGCCCGCCCCATCGTAGCAACGGGTGGAGTGGAACTAAAGAGTGAAATAAAATTGTGCAAGCCAATCCCTGTGAGGCCTAGGACTAGGTGGGATGCACCCTGGGCCTTTCTTCTTGGGGGGGCCTGAGGTTGAGGCCTGGTGGAGGGTGTGTGCAAGGGTTCCTGTGCTGGACACCCACCTTTGCTTTCTGCTGATGGGTCTGGCCGGCCTTCTCTTGCTGAGCCAGCTTCTTTTTCAGCTCGTCCACCTGGAGGAGGAAGAGGAGGAGAAGTCATTCCAAAGTCTCCCCCCCCTTGCCTGAGCCCCCTGGAGGTCTCCTAGCCTCCAGCCCCCCAGCGCCCTCATGGGACCCGCATTTCACACAGACGTCTTCTGGGGCCCCTATGTGTGGCTTACGCAGCTCTGTCTGCCAGCCAGCTGGGTAAGGAGGCAGAACCCATCTTCCCCAGCCCCCTGAACGGTGGGAGTTGAGGTCAAACCCCCCTGGAGGGTTGTGGTGGAGTCTCCCATCTGTCATTGATTGTTTCCACCCCAGGACCAGGATTGGGGGAAGAGGGGAAGGACACGGGAAGCCAGGGAGGGAGAGAAGGCAGACCCCTCCCCAAGGGGAACCTTTGGTATGGGGGAGAGATGATCTCCACGGCTGCCCTAGACTTCCTGGAAAGAAGCAAGGATCTGTCTGGGGGAGCTGCATCAGGGACCCAATGACATGGACCACCTCATGGGCAACAGCAGATGCATGAGTGGACCTGCTGGGGGGGGGGAGAATTTGAGCAGATCCAGGGCTCCCCACACCCCTGGCTCCTGGAGTACGGACCCTTCGCTCTTTTTTCAAGGGAAGTTTGGCCAACGGGCATCCTGAGACAACTGGACCACAATCCAGCTGGGGATTATACAGGGAGTCCTCGACTTACCACAGAGTTCATTCAGTGACCGTTATCGAAATGACAACGGCACTGACAAATGGACTTACGACCGTAAGGAACGTCGTAGCCACAATCCCCACGGCCACGTGATCAAAACGC
>NW_015391533.1:0-14122 GCF_001527695.2 Protobothrops mucrosquamatus
CTGTCCCTTTCAAGTTGGGAGAAATGGCATCACATATAAAGCCTCCCTAAGAAGCTGCCGGAAGAAAAGAATTGTGCTCCATAGCCCTTGAATTGCTTCCCAGGGGTATAGTCAAGAGGATAAGTTGGCCTAATGAAGATGGTTATTTTATGCCATTAAAAGGGTTATGGCTGCTCTTTAGTCATGGTTGGCTGGAATCTCTTGTCATTCAGAGGAGTAAAATGTATTAATCAGTCTTTTCCTGCAGATACATTTGTGATCTAATGAAAAGGCTGATCTGAAAGAATCACAGGAGATCTGTCACAGGTTAGAGGACCAATGCTCTTTTCCTCTTCATTTTGTATTAACTGGGCTCTCTAAAATAGATCAGATAAGTAGTAGAGCCTATTTCCTCCAGTTCTTCCACTGGATGGGATGAGAAAGACAATCCATGACATATGTTGATCTCTACCAGAGCATCATCTTCAAATGATGTTGAACATGGAGCAGGTCTTCATGACACTCTGTACAGAACCTATTTTTAGAAGTGACTGTAACATATAATTCTGTTGCATGTATTTTAACAAAAAAAAACATATTACCATCTGTGTTACTTATTATGATCACTATACTTGTTTTCTATTACAGTATATCCCTGTCCTTTTATTAATATAAGGCATCGAAGACCCATGCAGTGAACTAAAAATTTAAATCCAAGAATAAAAGCATTCCATTTCAGGGGGTGAGGCATCAACAATGATGACTTGGTCCTTTCAGGTGAATCTCTGAGACCCCTGTGGAAATAATGCACTCTAATACATTTTTTGGAGAACATCTGCACACCTGTTTTCTAGGCTTCAAATTACATTGTAAAACGGTGTTGTTAGCTTTGGAAGGACATTAAGGTAATCTGGTTTTCCAACCTAGTGTCCTCCTTGAATGTTGGGACTAATTGAATACATCTGGGGTAGGGGGTGGGAGTCAACCTATTCTCAGAACACCTGAGGGCAAGACAAGAAGTAACAGATGGAAGCTTATCAAAGAGAGATCCAAACTAGAATTAAAGAGACATTTCCTGACAGTGAGAACAATTATTCAGTGGAGCAGCTTGCCTCCAGAAGTTGTGGGTGCTACATTACTGGAGGTTTATAAGAAGAGATTGTCCGGAATGGTATAGGGTCTCCTGCTCAAACAGGAGGTTGGACTAGTAGACCTTCAAGGTCCCTTCCAAGTCTGTTATTCTGTATTCTCGAAGATGCCTGGATGCAAGATCAGAAAAGCTGGAGCAAATTAGTTTGCTGCTTCAGATGGCCAATGGATTAAAGAAATGTTCTTGATTCTTTAAAGCTTGACTACTGGCTTGCAACAAAATAATGTTTAGAACTGAAATGCTAAGTGGAAGATGGGGGAGAATTTATTCACTTTGCATTTTAAACCAAACCCAACGTTGTCATTCTCTGTATTTATATGTGAAAAAGAAGACAATGAAAGCTTTCAATATCTGAACTTTTTTCCAGATTTGACAATGTTATTTTGTAAAGCTGCAGTGACACAATACATGACAATGCATATATTGAGGGAAAAGATACATAAAAATAGAAAGTGAATGAGAAATTGAATGGATTGGATGTTATTTGAAAGAATTACATAGAAGAGGGAATCAAGCTATTCTCCAAAGTACCTGAAGCAACAGATGGAAACTGACAAAAGACAGAAGCAACCTAGAACTAAGGAGAAACTTCCTGACAGTTAGAACAATTAACCAGTGGAACAACCTGCCTCCAGAAGCTGTGAATGCTCCAACACTGGAAGTTTTTAAGAAGAGACTGGACAGCCATTTGTCCGAAATGGTATAGGGTTTCCTGCCTGAGCAGGAGGTTGGACTAGATGACCTCCAAGGTCCCTTCCAACTTTATTATTATTATTATTATTATTATTAATAATAATAATAATAATAATAATAATAATTTTAAGATTCTTTGCTCTATTTTAGTTCTAGGAATGACTGGTTGTATCAAGCTTCTTCAAGGACAGATCAGTTGGCTTTCCAAATTTGTCAAAAAAATAGTATTACAAACATTATTTAAAAAATCCTCATCCTCCATTCATCAGATGAAAAAGCAATTGCTGATGATGGTTATCCTCCAAGATAAATAGAAAAGTCTCAAGTTAAATTTGACTCCTGCTGTCAGATCATGCAGTCTTCTTGGAAATATTATGGAATACTAGGACTCCAAGGTCCCTCTCACAGTTATTACTATTGAGCAAGGTACCCCCTATACTATACCTGTACATTTGGTTTTTCTTGTCTAAATGTGGTCCACGGTAGAGCAGTGGAGAGAAAGGAAACAGAAAACATCCACCATTTCCCAACCATGATGCCAAGCACCTCAAAGATGAGATCGAGACGTTTCTTTTGCAAGAGAAGAAAACTTTTGTTGAGAATCGCAAGTTTGTTATTATTATTTTTCCACAGGACTCGTTCCTGTCAGTTCCAGAAAATGGCAGCACTTCAAGATGTAAGCTCTGAGCACTCTGATACATACTTTTTAAGCTGAAGAGCAATGGAGTTAATCAAAGTCCTACCTTTCATATCCTGATGAAATGTCAGGAGAATTACCTTTCAAACTACGAACAGCCTTTTTCAAGAGCTACTCCGATGTGTTCTTTTTCATTTTCAAGACAAATGAAACCAGAGCGTGGGGTGGGAAGGAGGGAGCGAGAATGTGACACAAAGAATTCTTCGCCTGGATATTTTGGGAGTTGCAGGTCAAATCTAAAAAGTAACTTGCCCTCTTATTAGTTAACGGGAAGGAAGAAGGTGGCTGCCTGTGGCATCTTTTGAAATCTCGAACATTTGAAGCTAGTCAGTGGGCTACATTTTGTAAGATCCAAGTACTGAAAAATGTCTCCGTTGCTTTCATCTGAACCAAGAGAAAGCTTTGTTCCCCATAGTTTTGCCTTCCTCATTCCCACAAAGACAACGTTCCATATCCGTCCGTATCGTAAGAAATCCAGCAACGATTGTGTTTCTTGAAAAAATAAGATCATTTGAGCGGGTGCTGTTGGTGGTATGGCACATAAGCATGTGTTTAAAAGGCATCACAAACATTCAGTTGACACTGGCTAATTTAGATTTAAATTATCCAGTCAAAAGCTTCTTTCCCAGCGCGTTTTTCCAATTGTCTTTTTTGCTTAAGAAGAAGGAAGGCAGGCGTAGTATGAATGGTGTTAAAGCACCAAAAATCCACAGCATTTTAATGCCAAGGTAATGAGCACATTCGCATAAACGCATTTCATGCTTGGGTAGGTTTTATTGTTTATGGGATGGCTATTAATAAACCCAACGGTGCAGTGGGAGAATAATGTTATTTGAGCAATATTGCAATTGAGTTCTCTGAATTTTATATAAGATAGCTTAACTGAGGCTTATTAGGGGGAAGGAAGGGAGGGAGGGATGAAGGGAGGGAGGGAGGGAGGGAGGAAGGAAGGAAGCAGGAAGGGAGGGAGGGAGGAAGGAAGGAGAGGGAAGGAGGGAGGGAGGGAGGAAGGAAGGAAGGTAGGAAGGAAAGATAGATAGATAGATAGATAGATAGATAGATAGATAGATAGATAGATAGATAGATAGATAGATAGATAGATAGATAGATAGATAGATAGATAGATAGATAGATAGATAGATTGGCAAATGCGTGGGGGTCATGATCCCAACAGAGTATTGTTTCTTTAATAAAGCAAAAGCATATATGATTTACAGGGAAAAAAGGAAATATACTTGAAAGCACAATCCATTCAGTGTTTGCAAAATGCAAGCAAGCTGTAACAAAGCTCCAGAGGATATTTTTCAACCTTTACCAAAACTTTTACCTTTTTTAAAAAAAACTTGGTGCATGGGATATTTTGTCTCTGTGCAGGAATTCATTGGGAAGTACAATATATGCTTCCAGCCAAACCTCCTTTGTGTGAAGCCCAGAGATATATAGAGGCCATTTGCAAAGGCTTTTGAGACTCTGCAATTCTCTTTAAATGTTTTTTGTTGTTGTGCTGGAGAGAAACAGCACTATTGCTTTGACCACAGTGGAAAAGGAGCATTAGCACCAAGGAAACACACACAGTGAGGTAATAACAGCATTTGGACCTTTTTCCACTCTAAAATAACAGGAGGAGAAAATAAGGTTTAACTCCTTCCCACAATGATGATGTGAGTTGCTTAAACGAAGGGGATATTGGCACCACCTGTTTAAGTTGCTCCTATCTTGTGCTAGTCTCTAAATCAGGGGTGTCAAACTTGCAACATCACACGACGTGTCATGACATATCGCAACTTTTTTGCCATTGCCGGCAATGGGCTGGGTGCGGTTTTGGCATGTCGCATCTTGCCCGCGGGCCGGCATTTTGACACCCCTGCTCTAAATCATATTTTTAAAAAATCAGACTTTACCAAAGAACTTTTAAATTATTTAGTCCAGACTTGGGCTATCAAATCCTCCAGTTGGGCAATTGGACAACTCACTTAACAACCTCCTTGCTTAGCAGTAGAAATTCTGGTCCCAATTGTTGTAAGTCGAGGACTACCTGTAGCTTGCTTGCTATTTTATTTTACTTTGTTTTATTGTAGCCTTTTAATTTTTTGTTGTAAGACCATCCTGCTCTAACAGGTTGTTGCAAAGAGGACGTTTGCTCCTGTTCCTCTAGTAGTTCCTGGAATGATCACGTGACTTATACAAATGATGTGTTTCCCATGGTGGAGTGAACAGAAACAAGATTCGCAGTGCATCAAGTCCGCTGCAGTAAGTCTATCATGTTTTCCAAAGCAACAACTTTCTAAGTGATTCCTTGGATTCCAGTCTCTATCAGTAAAAAAACCAAGTGATTTTTCACATCTGATCTGATGAACAATTGTCTTGAACTGCAAAAAAGAAACCCATTTAGAAACTGCTGCATCTAAAAATGGCACTGTCAAAAGGTATAGTAGAATGCATATGTTTGTTTTTATTTTCTTTTGAGATCTGTAGATCTATTTCCAGCCTGGCTGATCTCAACTGAAAACCATTCTAAACTATCTTAGAAAATTATTTACTAAAATGATACAGGGATAATGCACAATGTTTTCAACATCCTAAGTGTAAGATGCAATATTTAATACTTGAGATTTTCTGACTGCACTGATACCCATCTTCCTCCATAATCGCTGCAGCGGTGCCTATCATTCTGTGCATTTGTATTCCAGAGAACCTGGAAACTAAAGATCCTGGGCCATAATAATAATCTCAGTTGAGAAATGGAATAGACCAGCCCTATTGTGCCTTAAAGTGACCGGTCCCTGTGATCCCAACAAGACCTAGGTCTATTTGTATGTTGGGAAGTAAATTTGAAGGTACAGTTGGATCTGAGTAGTACAGCAAGCTTGCTAAAGGATAGCCATGAATTGGAGAATCTGCACATCACTATAGGTAGCAGAATATCCTGTAATCTGCAACCTAAGTACTGAGAACTTGAGTAGTCCCAGATACATACCAGCCAACTAGAGAAGACTTGGGGAAGCATAATTATGCATGCTCATGAAGGAAAAGGAGAATATAGACCTAACAATGAACAGATATTATTTGTGTCTCTTGTGTTTAATAAAGACAAATCAATAGCAATAGCTCTTAGACTTATATACCATGCCATAGTGCTTTACAATACTCTGTGAGCAGTTTACAATATCAGCATATTGCCCCCAACAATCTGGGTCCTCATTTTACCAACTTTGGAAGGGTGGAAGGCTGAGTGAACTTTAAGCTGATCAGAATCGAACTCCAGGCTGTGGGCAAAGTTAGCCGTTCTAACCACTGCACCACCAGGGCTCCTAGGTGACATGTCAACTTCTGGTCACTACGTAAATATGAACATACAGGGTTTTTTTTGACAATAATACAGAAGTACTTGCCATTGCATTTATGATTTTTTTAAAAATATTATCCAACCATCAATCCTATTTAATTTCCAACCACAGAGAAAACTGCCCAGATGCTTCCACCACACTGATATTTCCTGGAGTTCTCCCATCAAAGCATAAATCAGAATTGAGCCTACTTAGTTTCTAAGCCCAGCGATGCTCAGCCTGTTGCTCTGCTTGCTAAATCATCATGTTTAATAGTTGATGGTGCTTACAGATTGACAGAACATCAATGGAATGACTTGTGGAATTTGAATATCAGTGAATATCTAAAGATCAAACATATATTTTGTAGGAACAAAGCAGTGGTGGATCTGAAATTATGCCAGTCAGTGTGATAATTAAGTGTGCCTTTATAGCTCATTTTCTCATAGGTGAAAAAGAAAAGGCTCAAAAAGCAAGCATGAGTTTATAATAAGAGAAGAAAAGAGCTGAGCTACAGAAGGTTGGCTGAAAAGGGGCAGGATTCTGAATGCATTAATGATAATATTTGCTCAAGAAATTAAACCCTGACTTAAAGGAGTTAAACACTGGAATATTGCATCCAATTTTGGTCACCACATCACAAAAAAGATCTTGAGACTTTAGAAAAAGTGCAAAGAAGAGCAACTAAGATAGGGCCTGGAAACTAAAACATATGAAGAATGGTTGCAGGAATTGGGTTTGTCTAGTCTAGAGAAAAGAAGGAATAGGGGGGACATGATAGCAGTGTTCCAGTATTTGAGAGGCTGCCACAAAGAGGAAGGTGGTCAACTTATTTTCCAGAGCACCAGAGGGCAGGACAAGAAACAATGGATGGAAACTAATCAAGGAGAGAAGCAACCTGGAATTAAGGAGAAACTTCCTAACAGTAAGGACAATTAACCAGTAGAACAGTTTGCCTCCAGAAGTCATAGGTGCTTCATCACTGGAGATTTTTAAGAAGAGACTAGACAACCACTTCTCTGAAATGGTATAGGGTCTCCAGCTTGAGCAGGGGGTTGGACTAGAAGACCTCCAAGGTCCCTTCCAGCTCTATTCTGATTGATTGACTGTTGGAGTCCAATGAAGGGTTAGAAAAGAAAAAAAAAGAAATTGAGTGCACTTTATGCGGAAGGATGAAGAAAGGTGAAAGCAGGAACTTGAGAGGCTGTGGAACTAGGGAAGGAATAGACCAACCAGAGTTTGCTGGCAGATCAGAAGTCCAGCTATGGCCCTGTATCTATCATAAAACCACAATAACCCAGAACACCTTTAGAAGCAGCTGCAGACTGGTAGGTAAATCAGCACAGCAGTATGTTCTTTCTATGTCAGTGATGGTGAACCTTTTAGGCTCAGTATGTCAAAAATTTGGAAAAACACCTTAACTGACTCTGCTGTGTGCCTCACACAGATACCACATACACCCCCCCCCTTGGTACTCTCTGAGCTTGGTTGTTTGCTTGCAGATGTTTCATTACCCAAACTAGTTAACATCTTCAATGCAAAGGGTAGTAAGTTGAGAACCACCTATATAGAAAGACATAACTCTAGAATATAGGATGTTGTATTCTACCAATTTTTTAAAGCACATTTGTACTTTTACTCTCATAAAAGACTGAAGACTTTTTTCATCAACTCCTTATCAACCGGAGTCATTGGGGAGTCAATTCTGAGATGCAACATGCAAAACGTGTGTTGTGTCATTGAGTTACAGTCTCTCGCACAGACCAATTTCAAGAGGAGTATTGGAGTACCTTTCCAATATATTTAATAGTGTTTATTTCCAAGTGCTGTTACTGAAGAACCTTTTAAATTTTAAAGCCTCAAAATGGAAGATTAAAACGGAGACCTTTAACACAAAGCATATGCCACACCATTGAGAAACCCTCATCCCATGTGGTTGGAGCCTCTATTGCATTTTGTAGAATCCTCACTCTGAAACAAGGCATATGGAAAATGTTCTTGGAAATTGCAGAATTCAAATCGGCCAAAGTAGAATCTGATATGTTGGTCTGCAGACTAAGCCAGCTTGATTTGTTTGTTGTTCTGTGCTTCGCATGAATGCAGAAAATGGATAAAGGTTAAGCAAGTTGCATGAACATAATCTCTGCGGAGAAGAACCAGGGGAATGCACAAGTTAAGGAAAGGTGCAATTTGGGGCTGATAGACTGTTAATAACAATATATTGTTATTGTGAGGTCCTTGGTGGTCTCTTGCTTGGTTGTTTTCTTGCAGATGTTTCATTATCTAACTAGGTAATATCATCAGTGCTAGAAGGGAGTGGTGTTCAATAGTTCAATCCTGAGCCACAAATGTTCTCTTCTATTGGTATATGTTGTTATTACTTGTGCCCCATCTCTTTTCTAGTTAGAGTTTCTGTGTCCTTGAGCTAAACTCCCGTAGTTGCTTTCAAATATCACTATTTACAAAGTGGCTACCTACAAGCTCACAATAAATTCCTCAAAAGAACGACTCAAAAAGACCAGTTACCAGTTGCAAAACAATATATCACCAAGCCCCCAAACAATGCAGATCACAAATATGTGTTGCAAATGCTAATATATGCAAGTTTAGAAATAATCACAATTTATGTCTATGAAAGGAGGAGGAGGAGAGGAGAAGGAGGAGCTACTCATAGGGGATGGGGAAGTGACAAATGGCATTCTGAAGGAAGATGCAGCCAGACCTTTTAGGACTTTTCAATGTTTGGTGATTTTCCTTTTCGAAAAAAGAAAGTAAACTAGATAATTTAATCAGAGGTTAACACTTTTATTTTGCTTCTTTCTTTGGAAGTGCCCCTGGTATTTGGTGGTTGGCTGCCCTGTTTTTAGAAGTATGAACTTGGGAGGATCTAAGAAACCTTTTACATCCCATGGATTGCCAACTCCTGTTTCAGACAGAGAAAAATCAGAAGCCAAGACTTCATAAATATTTTTTGTTTTTGTTTTATGAGGCTCTCAGGCAGGAGTTATGTCAAGCACCTAGCAGCTATTCACAACCATGGAAACAAAGTATTCAGAATCTCATTAGTCAGATATATTGAAAGGGGAAAAAGGGGTTAGGCTATAGAATTTTGGAAACTAAGTATGTATAATTTAATCCCAGTGAGTATGCTAAACCCGGTTTTGTTTGATCTCTTTGATCCTCTTTCTCAGTACCTCTTAATCTAGGGGGGGGGGATGTTGCCCCATTCTTGCTGGATGTGGAAGAAACAGGCATCTCTTCTGCCCTGTAATATTCTGCAAATAGTTGTTAGCATTCCTGGGAGCAGAATAATCCATTACAAGCCACCACAAAAGACTTTCAAAGTTGGTGATGATAAACAGTGTATGATATTCATGCAACGTATTAAACCTGGGGTTTGAAGTAATCCTTGGTCTCAATTTGCATAATACACCAAACCATAAATTAACTCAAAAAAACTGTATCCACATAGTAAGTTTTAAAAGAAAACCTTGTACAAGGTTAGGTTAAAATAAGCATAGCACTCAGTGCCCATGCTGCTGTTACATTTTTACCTGACCTGGTCAAATGTATTGTTTACACACACAGACATGAAATGTTGCCTGTGAAAAATAAACCAACTCAAACACAAGGAAGGCTTTCTTGGAAAAGGATTTCCATTGCTCAACGAAGAATTATTCTTACCTTGCACTTGCTTATAATTTAACTTATTTCCATATTTCCTCCTGAAAAATGTACAGGTAGACCTTGCTTAAGAATTGACCTGTTTAGCAATTGTTCAAAGTTAAGATGGTGCTGAAAAAAGTAACCAGTTATGTCCAGTCCTCACATGTATCACTGCTGCAATGTCCCAATCAAATGGGAAGTGATGCCGTAAGTCCATCGTGACACAATGTGATGTTTTGCTTAGTGAGTGTCTTAGCAACAGAGTTGCTAGTCCCAATTGTGCTTGTTAATGAGGAGTATCTGTAAGGCCACAACTGGTGTGCAATTGAAGTTGGACATCACCACCTCCCCTGGCCACTGTTTCCACCTGCTGATTCAGCAGGAATCATGGGTCTGAAAACAGCCCCAAATCATAATCCCAAGAGGAGTCTATAAAATAACTCTGTGTCAGTCCTTCAAGATAGACCAGGTCAGGATTCCACACGTGTGTCTAAAAATATTGATTGACTAATTGATTGGTTAGTGCTATCAAGTTGATATTGGTTCTAAGCAACCAGATATAAAGATTTTCTCCAGGAGGATCTACCCCCAACCTGGTCCATTGGGTCTTCCAATGATGCATCCATTACCACTGTAATTGAATCCATCTACCTTGTTGTTAGTCATCCTCTTCAAATCTTTATTCCAGACTGGAGCTATACTTTAGTAATATAGTTTCTCCAATGTGATATTTCTGGATCTCTAAATCATGGTGGTGATAGAAGACCTCAACAGCAACTCTGTTATGACAGGGTTTAACTTGAGTTTATTCTCCTATTAAGGCTCTGATAGCTTCCAGCCACCAGGAAATGGTAGCAACAGCATTTTCCATCTGTTCATCTCTGCTGCCACCAGCCTGGGATGGGGATGTATAAGTAGATATCATCAGCACATCTCCTAGTGGTTTTGTGCCACTAGGAACGAAACAAAAAAAAGCAAGGAGACAGGGCCAACTCTTCTGGCATGCCACATGTCAGGGCTGTGGAGACTGGAATTGCCCATTTTGAAAAGGAATGGGATGACACCTGCTGTCTCCAACCCTCTCAGGCTCTCCAAAAGGAAGTTATGGTTGATAGTATCAGAAACCTCTGAGAAATCTAATACAACCAGGATGGATGCATTTTCCTCATCCATATCATCCAGGAAAGCAATGTGATCCCCATCCACAAACCAGGTCTGAACTCTGATTGAGAATGATCCAGTTACTCCAATGTAAAATTGATCCAACATTATCATTATCTCAACAACTTTCCCTAAAAGAGAATGGATGGAAACCATCGGTAGTCAACTAATTTCTTTGGGCCTAAAGTTGACTCTTCAAGAGGGGAGTCACACCACACCTTCTTTCAAGGCTGCTGGAAAAATCACACTTCTTCAAATAAGGCATTGGCAATTTCATTGACTCAAATGGTCATACACACACCCATTTCTCATAAGCTGGGAAGGGGNCTCTGGAACGAACTACCCCCCGAGATCCGGACGATTCCGGATCTCTTAACCTTCCGCCGCGCCCTCAAGACATGGCTTTTTCAACAAGCGGGCCTGACCTAAGGTGAGTTTTAAATAGGGATAATTTTTAAACAATTTTAAAGAGCCACAGCTACCAATATTTGGATTTTAATTGGTTTTTAGCAGGGGAAAATTTTTTTGTACAATGTTTTAATATGCTGTGAGCCGCCCTGAGTCCCATGGGGAGAAGGGCGGCATATAAATTTAAATATAAATAAATAAATAAATATCAGTTTAACCCAATTCAATCAAAGCGAGAATAAGTTGCTAATAACTCCAAGATCAGAACTTCAGCTCCATCACTGGCAGACTTTCTTGTCGTTTTTAGACAAAAACATAAGAGTTGTAAGTAATAGAATTCTTTTTGAATGTGGACATACTCAAATTGTTTTCCTATCAACAATACTGACCTTCCAGATTCCGGACCACTTAGTTCACTTACTGTAATTCACTTCTATGAGCCAGCAGTGTGTTGCAGTTGCCAAAAAAGTTAATGTGATCCTAGGCTGTATCAACAGAGGGATAATATCACGATCGTACAAAATGTTAGTATCACTTTATACTGCACTGGCAACACCACACTTGGGGTACCGCGTCTAGTTCTGGTCACCATGATTCAGAAAAGATGCTGGGACTCTAGAAAAAGTGCAGGGAAGAACAACAAAGATGATAAGGCAGTGGTGGCGAACCTATGGCACGCGTGCCAGAGGCAGCACGCGGAGTCCTCTCTGTGGGCACGCACCGTCGCCCCAGCACAAGTGGTCTCTAAAAGTTCACCATCACTGGCCTAAGGCCAGCCAGCCTGGAACCGCCATTGGGGAGCCCACCATCCCACCCGCCAGAGACCCCCTGGATCTCCCCCAACCCTGCCCTGCCCGGCTCCCACAGGTGTCCTCCCCATAAGCAACATCGAAGTGGCCACGCCTACCCTGCCATGCCCACCCAATCTGCCATGACTACTGCAGCCACACCCACTGCCAAGCCCACTGTAGCTACACCCACCAAGTGGGCCACATCCTCCCGGCACCTGGCTATAGATAAGTGGATTTTGGGTTGCAGTTTGGGCACTCAGTCTCTAAAAGGTTTGCCATCACTGTGATAAGGGGTCTGGAGGCTAAACTGTAATGATGAATGATTGTAGAATTGGGTATGTCTAGTATCTAACAAAGAAGACAACTAGGGGGCAACCTGAGGGTCTGTCACAGAGAAGAGGGTGTTGACCTATTCTCCAAAGCACCTGAAGGCAGGCCAAGAAATAACAAGTGAAAGATAATTACAGAGAGATCCAACTTAGAACTAAGGAGAAATTTCCTGACAGTGAGAAAAATGAATCAGTGGAACAGCTTGCCTCCAGAAAATTGTGGGTGCTCCCTCACTGGAGGTTTTCAAGAAGAGATTGGACAGCCATTTGTCTGGAATGGTATAGGGCAGGGGTCGCCAACCTTTCTGGGTTTACAGCCCAGTGGGAAAGAGAGGGGCAGGCACTTTTGTGCACGCATGTGCATACACACAAATGTGGCTACGAACAGGCCGTGTGCATGTGCACTCTGTAAATAGGGTTGCTGGTGCCAGCGTGTGGTGTACTGCTTGATTAGCGCGGTGTGCATCTCGCACTGGCGCTAACTAGGGGCCATGATATTACAGCACAAAAAGAGAAAATATTTTGGTACAATTTTTTTTTAAAGAAGGAAAATGATGAGCAGTGAAAAAAAGAAACAAAGAAAACTTTGTTTTTTTTTTTTTTCTCTTGAAGATGCAGGTCTAGATCTTGGGGAAACCACATTACAAAATGTGGGTGTTGCAACAGAGAAGGTGCACTTTGGGATCCTGATAGATAACAGAATAACAATATATATATATATATATATATAATATGTTACAAATGACACTAAAAACAGATGAATGATCCCTGGGCATATCCATAGTAAAACAATAAAAGTGAACACCAGGGAAAGTTAAAATCATTAAAAGTTTTAATAAAACATTAAAAAATGTTAAAGGATTTTAAAATGCTATAGCAGACCTAGCTTTCGTTGGAATCTACCAACATCATCAGGGTACAATTGAGTCATTTGTACCCTGATGATGTTGGTAGATTCCAACAAAAGCTAGGTCTGTTATAGCATTTTAAAATCCTTTTAAATTTGTTAATGTTTTATTAAAACTTTTAATGATTTTAACTTTCCCTGGTGTTCACTTTTATTGTTTTACTATAATATATAATATGTACATATAAATAAAAATATATAAATAAACCCTTGTTTAATTGAAGGAACTCAGAGTGTGGATTGACTTCTGATTTTTTTTTTCACTTAATGTTTAATTCCTGTCATGTTATGTGTTTTTTAAAAAAATATATTTTAATGATGCTTTATCACAGCATATCTAGAGGTGGCCTTGTAACTTGACTAGATGGTTGGGAATTGCTTCATCGAAGAAATAAATAGATACCGTATTTTTCCGTCTATAAGACGCACCCTTGTATAAGACACTCTCTGTCATGCGAGTTTCTCCTTGCCGATCAGCTGTTTGGCGGAACGCCGAACAGCTGAGCTGGCAAATCCGGAAGTTTGGCCAGCTGATGATCTTGCTCCCTCCCCCTCCCGTTAGTGGCAAGCCCATAGGGGCTTGACACCTGCACCAGGTGGCATGGCAACCCACACAGGCATGCCCTGGGCTGCGGAGGTTACCATTATTTTTCCCTGTATAAGATGCTGCACTTGTATAAGATGCCCCTGATTTTTGAACGGGGTTTGCAGGAAAAAATAGCATCTTATACATGGAAAAATAGGGCAAATCATAATGGGAACAAACTAACCACAAAATATTGGTCAGATAATGCTGACGAATCTGCATTGCTTTCTAAATTGCTCACTCATAGCTGAGCCTTTCACTGATTTTGCAGATGCTCTTTTGTTCCATATTGTTCTATAAATAATCTTTCTGCTCTTTTATGTCACGGTGCTCCATGGATACCTTTGATATACTGGTCTGGCATGAAAAATCACAGGGCAGAATTTCCCCAGTGAATGTGACTCAGTACGATTCTGGTTTCTTACATCT
>NW_015391533.1:14651-28711 GCF_001527695.2 Protobothrops mucrosquamatus
CTGACGGCACCCTGAGGAGACCCACTCTATGGGAGCGTACCGGTCGATGGGAGGTACTCTGCGGCAGGAGGCGGTCTCGAAGATATCCGGGTCCGATGCCATGGAGCGCTTTAAAGATGATAGTCAACACCTTGAAGCGCACCCGGAAGGCCACAGGCAGCCAATGCAGCTCGCGCAGCAGCGGTGTCACGTGGGAACGTCGAGTCCCCCCCAACACCGCCCGCGCGGCCGCATTTTGGACCAGCTGGAGCCTCCGGGTGCTCCTCAAGGGGAGCCTCTAGTCCAATCCCCCGCCCAAGCAGGAGATCCTTCACCATTTCTGACAGGTGGCAGTTCAGTCTCTTCTTGAAAGCCTCCAGTGATGAAGCTCCCACAACTTCTGAAGGCAATCTGTCCCATTGGTTGATTGTTCTCAATGTCAGAAAATTTCTCCTTATTTCTAGGTTGAATCTCTTCTTGATCAGTTTCCATCTGTTATTCCTTGTCTGGCCTTCAGATGCTTTGGTTGTGGTGGAAGGGCTTAAGATCCTCCATGAAGTTGAGGGTTATGTTGGTGGTGTTGTAGATCTTGTAGATCCTGATAGGATCTTCCAAGCCAGACAGGACTTAACCAGAAGGGTTGAATAAAAACATCCCTGTTACCTGTTCTTAATGGTTAACATCAAATGTTTGGGACTGTACATTGTGCAGGTCAACAATAGGAATGCATTTGATGGGGTTAGTGTGTTACAAGGACCAGTTCTTTCTGCCAGGAAAGCATGACAAGGAATTGCCTAGGATGGTTCACTGGTTTATACAAAAGCTTTGTGTGTCTCCATTTCACCCACTTTTTTTCTTTTCTTTTTTATGCAGAGATGTGCTTAAACATTATGTTGAAGCCTTCAGGAAAAATGGAAAGACGGCTACTACTATCTAGTCTTTTTGGAGAAAGAAAGGGGGAGATTAAATTATTATTGTTGTTGGTTTGTTGGTTTGTTTATACATGCATGCAATGGGATTAGTCTATGTTACTAGAGCCAATGGTAATATCTAATGTTTTTCAGCAGTATTTTGTCTCTAGTTTCCTTTCTCTCGCTGTCATGGTTCTTTTTTTAACATTATATCCACATATCCATTTGATTGACTCAGACTGCAGACAGACACAAAAGCACTAGTTTCTGGATCAAGTTTAAGTAAACTTGTAAAATGTTCAAACATATATGAAGGTACTTCTAAGTCAGGGGTCTTCAAACTTGGCCCTTTTATGACTTGTGGACTTCAACTCCCAGAATTCCTCAGCCAGCGTGCCTGGCTGAGGAATTCTGGGAGTTGAAGTCCACAAGTCATAAAAGGGCCAAGTTTGAAGACCCCTGTTCTAAGTCTTAAGCTTTGGGATAAAACTTGAATTGACCCTAAATTGCCAGCATCTGCTGAGCATTCTCCAGCAGAAACTAAATCATCACCATCACCATCATCATCTTAATTATCATGATCAAAACTAGAATTTTCAAATGCTTTGATCTTTCCTTCTCAATGTGGAATTTTGGCAACATAGTCCTAGATCTGAAGAATATTTAAATTATCTTTCAATCTTTTCCTCTTTTTAAAACTCCACTGAATGGAAATATTTTGATCCATATTGTGGCTTGTCAATGATTGAAGAGAGAGATTCAAATTAGAGCTTTGTAAGTGTTACAGGAAGATCTTTTGTGCTGATGAAAAAAGGAGATGATTGCAATGCCAATGAAGTATAATTAGTAGTATTAGTTTTGGTAGTAGTATTATTTTTCATGTATCTATAACTAGGCATAGTACAAAATAAGACATTACGATTTCAAAAATTAATAAATATTTCACTACACTCCAATTTAAAATCACAGCTAAAATAGAGAGTTCCAATAACCTGAATGAGTAATAAGATTTGGTCTACTGATGAAGGGACCAAGCTAGAAACCAGGAGATGGTGAGTTCTAGTCCTGGCTTACCCATGGAAGCCAGCTGGATGGGTTTGCACCAATGACCAGGAAACTATGAGTTCTAGTTCCACCTTAAGCATGAAAGCCAGCTAGGTGATTTGGGGTCAGTCACTCTCTCTCAGCCCAACCCACCTCAAAGGGTTGTTGTTGTGAGGAAAACAGGAGGAAGAAGGAATATTGTGTGTGTTCGCTGCCTTGAGTTATTTATAAAAATAATAAAGTCAGGATATAAACAAATTAAAAATTGAGAAAATCCTCCAGAAAAGGAAGAGTTCAGTGCCTTTTAAAATTCTGATAAATCAGCCTGGAGGTGGAATTCTGATTAAAGTTGACTCAAAATGGAGAAAAACTCACAAATGTGATCTCAAAGGTACTTTTTTTTCACAAGGCAGCTGGACTTTTTTGTTTTTCTTTGAAGACATTTCACTTCTCATCCAAGAAGCTTCTTCAGCTCTGACTGGTGAGGAATGGAAGGATTTTTATACTCCTTGCAGACAGCTGGTCATTTACATTCTTTTAGAGAGTTGTTGAGGCCACCTCATTAGGGTCACCTGAGTAGTGCAAAGGGGTGTAGGACTTTCTTGGAACTGCTGAAAGAACTGTGTTGTAGGCTGGAGATAGTTGATGTTGTATCCTTCCCCTCTGTTGAGAGAGGGCTGTTCAGTTTTGACACAGATGGCCTCGACTTTGACCCCTTTTTCAAACTAGCAGTCCTCTCTGTCCAAAATATGGAGGGATATGACATCATTTACCTCCAGTCTACAACACAGTCCTTTCAGCAGTTCGAAGAAGGCTACACACCCATTTGCACACTTTGGGCAGTTTACACCGTAGAAGTATTATTTGCATATTGCCCCCAACAATATGGGTCCTCATTTCACCGAGCTTGGAAGGATGAAAAGCTGAGTCAAACTTGAGATTCGTCAGGATCGAACTCCAGGCTATGGGCAGAGTTTGCTTGCAATACTGCATTTTACCCACTGCTCCACCAGGGCTCTTTTATTCTCTGTTGCTAGATAATGTCTGTGGGAACACCCTGTTGTTGGGGGAAAATATGATTATAGTTTGGATTTCTCAGCTCAATGGATTCTTCCATTAGTGCTGTTAAGTGGAATACCATGTGCATCTATCACTAAGGATTCTTATTTTCATGCATACCCTTTCAGGATGCCTTTATGCAAATTGCCGGGATTTGTGAAATTGGACAGGATATAAATTATGTAAATAAAAGCAAATAATAAATTTATAAATGAACATATGCATTCCTTTCCTTGCATTTACTTATCAGCTTCTTTTTATAAGATCAAACTATTTGAATTCAGATTTATTACATCCTTTCCCATTGCCTTTGTTTCTCATAAAGCTTATTTTGCTTTCATTCCTTTCACTCATGAATTCATGCTCTTTACTATTTATTGTAATTATATTTCAGCCCAAAATCCTATGCATTCTATGTTCACCAATAGATGGACCCATATATTGATTTCTGCCATCCATTATTGTGTGAGTCAATCAAAACTTTTATATATAGTATTTTAGTAAGATAGCATTGGGCTCCAGAGCAGACATGGCTGTAAAGTCCAGCAGTCCATACTTTTTTACCCTTTTGTTTGAGAAGATTAATCTCTTGATTACAGACAAAAATGGTCATATACACCCAGATGTTTTGTATGCATGAATGAAAACCCTTTCAAAGGTCTGTATTGAAGGAGTAAAATTCCAACCTTTTTCTTCTCACTGGCCATAGATACTTGGCCATTATACTGGAGGCTTTGAAAGCCATCTAATGTGTTGACATAACAATTCTGTTTAACTTGGGAACCACTGGTTCCTGTTTTGCCATCTTCATTCCTCATAGATAGCATAAATTCAATTATCACCCTTAGACAGATCAATGCCACGTGCAACACTTTCTGCTAACTATAAGAAAAATATCAGTCAATTTTGGTGGTGTTTAATCAGTATGCCACCAGCATGCACAATGCCAAGTTTTAACCCAGTCTATTCATGTAAGCAAGCTAGGCTCCTGCATCTAAAACTTATTTTTCTTGTCAATTTGCTGTTGCCCACATCCCACCAACTACGACATCCATGAAGGGCGCCATCACATACTTAGGATATCCCCATGTGTGCTGACTTCATTTTAATTCAAACAAATCAAATTAAAAAGGTGCAACACCCCTGTTCTGATTTAAAAGTAGAGCTAGCGGTCTACTGAGCTGTTGCCTTTAAGCAGTCACGTCTTACTTAATGCAAAACATAGCATTGCAGCAGAAAAGAAGAAATCTAAGGAAGATACAATCAAAGAAACAGCTGGTTGCCTCTCCCTCTCATACACACTGTATGCATGTGTGTGCCCCTGATGTGTTCTCAAATTTCTATGCCAGCCTAGGTCTGGTTGCCAATCCTGTTTGATCATTTGTTCCTCTTTAAGATGAAGCTCCATCAAGAAAACTTGGAAGTGATCCTGTATCTAACTTCACCCTCTGGTCCAAATCTAGCTGTGCTATTGCAAGCAGACATTCTGTATAAACATTTTCCTACTATCAAGCAAGGATACATTTACCACAAGGGTAAATTTATTCTAGCTCTTCAAGCCAGGGCTGCCAATATGCCTCTCAGATTTACAGCAACTCCTGGGAGAAGAGACATATTCATTTCCTATGCACAGCCCAATCAGGTCATTCTCTTCTTAGAGGCATCTACAGCTCCTGTTTTTTATCATCAGGCGGGGTTCTACGAATAAGTAGGGAATAAATGAGGAAAACTTTTGAAATATTAATAAAACCTTCATTGATAAAAGCCTTGATTTGTACAAAACCGGGGCCTGCTTTTAAAAGCTGCCCTGGATGTGCAGCAGCACAGAACACTGTTGTTTTGTGCACAACTGCAAATATTATTCAACTGGCACTTAGAGGAAGCAAGAATATATTGATTAATCGATGGAATCCTTGCTGCTCAGATGCTCTGAAGTTCATTATGGGAGGGCAACAGAAAAGAAAAGGAATTCTTCAAAGGAATTTGTTCTTTTGTCCCAAAAAAACCCCCAGAAAGGGGACAGACAGATGGGAGGGAGGGACCCCACAAATCTGGATGAAATGCAGCTATGCGAAAATAAAGAAAGGAAATCTGAATAAAAATGTTTTACTAAATCGGATATCAGGAATTTGGGGGGGGGGTGGATGCTGATCTAGTTTTGGTGGGGCACAAAAATGAAGAACAGAATAACAGAATAACAGAAGGGACCTCAGAGGTCTTCTAATCCAACCCTCTGCTCAAGCAGGAGACCCTATATAATATCAGACAAATGGCCGACCAATCTCTTCTTAAAAACCTCCAGTGATGGAGCACCCACAACTTCTGAAGGCAAGTCATTCCGTTGATTAATTGTTATCACTGTTAGGAAATTCCTTCTTAGTTCTAGGTTGCTTCTCTCCTTAATTAGTTTCCATCTATTATTTCTTGTCTTGCCTTCAGATGCTTCTTGGATGAGAAGTGAAATGTCATCAAGAGAAAAAACAAAGAAACTCCAGTTGCCTTTTGAAAGAGCACTTTTAGGACAACCATGATCTGGATGACTGAGAATCTCCCTAGACATTCATCTTCTTTCCATCAGGTTTGGAAGAATTGCTTAACCACTTAGCACCAACAGGGCCTGTGCATGCAAATAACATATAAATTGACTCTAACAAAGAAGAGAACCATATTTCATTTTACATGTAAAAGATGTGATGCATCTTTTCTCTTAGGGGGAAAAAGTCTTTTAGAACAAAACAAAGAAGAGGGCATTAAACTATTCTCCAAAGCACCAGAGAGCAGGACAAGAAACAATGGTTGGAAACTGACCAAAGAGAGAAGCAACCTGGAATTAAGGACAAAGTTCCTAACAGTGAGGACAATTAACCAGTGGAACAGTTTACCTCCAGAAACCGTGGGTGCTCCATCACTGAAGGTTTTTAAGAAGAGACTGGACAGTCACTTGTCTGAAATGGTATAGGTCTGTGGTAGCGAACCTATGGCACGCATGCCACAGGTGGCACGCAGAGCCCTCTCTGTGGACACACACGCCATTGCCCCAGTCCTAGGCCTTCAGCTGGGTTTTATAAAACCTTTTCGCTTTAGGCTCCGCCACCATGTGCAAAAAAAAAAAAAAGGTTAGGGCCACGCCCACCCAGCACCCAACGATACATAAGTGGGTTTTGGGTTGCAGTTTGGGCACCCGGTCTCTAAAAGGTTCACCATCATTGGTATAGGTTCTCTTGCTTGAGCAGGGGGCTGGACTAGAAGACCTCCAAGGTCCCTTCCAGATTCTATTCTATTCTATTCTATTCTATTCTATTCTATTCTATTCTATTCTATTCTATTCTATTCTATACGGTCTCAGCAAACCAGTATTGTTAATTTCTGACCGGAGAAAGTGTCCCTGTCACAGATTGGAGATGACAGCATCCTTGATCCCATTCCATTTACAGAGATTGATATGGCAGAACAAGTATCCCTTAAGAAATGGTGGTCTTGGGTTGGACTAAATAGTCGTATCTTCAAAGAAAGCATTTATGCATAAAGAAGCTTCTGTTTCCTGAGATTCACTAATGATTCATTAATAACATTATTAATCATAGATATTTTTTCCCCCTCAAAGATCCCTGACAAACATTACCAGGGCTAATGCAACTACCACTGAAGTAACTTCTTGTGAATTACGAGATTTCTTTGAACTGAGAAAAAGTTAAGTGGGTTCCAAAATTATGGGAGTGACACTAGACTTGCCTCCAATTCCCTGAACATTGACAGTCCCATTTAATTGGTTAAACAGATGATCAAGCAGGACCCTAAAATCAAGAAAATATAGGTTGCTCGCTCTGAGGAAAATACATTTGTCTTGAATGTAATAGTGTGATTGACTAAGACAAAGTATTAATTATGGGCCTGTTTAACTTTTTTTGGGGGGGATGCTTGGGTTTTCAAAAGCTTTTATATCACCCAAATTGTTTGTTTCTTCATTGTTGTATATTTTCCCCTCAGCTTACCCTTAAGACAGCTGCTATTTTGCATGTAAGTCTGAATAAAAAGCTTCCAGTTGTGCTATCTGGCAATGCCCTGTGTGACACTTTCCCGCTTTGAGTTAAATGACATTTGTCACACTTAAGTGCAAACAATTAGTAATAATTTTCATTTCATTAGGAGCACTACAATGAAATGTCAACAACTTTTTTAAAATGCAGTAGAAGCGTACAAATTAATTTTGATTTTCAGAAGTGTAATTATTTTTGTAAGTACCAGACTGTGTAATCATTTTGGGTGCTATTACTTGTTCAATCAATTATCCTGAGATATACTTATCTGGTCTCAAACATGATTTCCTACTGTTACCTGTTTGTGGGAATTTATGGTTTTTTTTTAATGGAAGAATATTAGAAAGTAGTTTTTGTGTAATCCATATGTTGTAGTAAAGAAGGGAGGAGAAAAAAACAAAGACACTCTATAACCTTCTGCTATGCTTTTATATAACAACATGTGCTTTGTAAAATAAATACATTATAGATTTCTAAAAGTCAGGCTTTGCAAATTCCTGGGTAGGCCATATACAGAAATATTAAACAATGTGGTATGCAAATCATCTGGAATTATTTCAGATTTAACAATTGACATTTGTAGAAGCCATAATTCAGTCTGTTTTTTGTGCTTTCAATTTTGGAGGCAACATGATATGATCAACCACTTGAAAATTTGCAATTCAGGTTAGTAAATGTTTTGACCATAGTATATGATGGAGAAATGTCAAAACATCTGCAAGTTGCTTCATTATTTTGGCTGAACTAAATAGAAAATATGCTAGATCTTAAAATACTTTAAAGAATTTTATTGTATTTTTTTTTAAATTCTCCTGTATTTGTATTACAGATGGATGGAGGAGGAAAGAATAGTACAGTGCTTCCAAAGTGTTCAGCAAAGAATCTGTGAAGAAAATTGTGTTAAACCAACACAAAATAAAAACCTGCAAAAACTGATTTTAAAAATAAGATCTTATTTCCCCCATGATTCCCTTCAACTGAGAGGTGGGCTGATAAGGTTCATTAAAATGGTTGGATATTTTTTGGGGAATGACACTGTAGAATGTCCATTGATAAGGTCTTTTGTCATGTACATCTCTTCATAATGGAAAATTATGTGTATACAATGTGGCTATACAAAATGTCAATTCAAAATGTCAATTTCTCTTTGGAAGCAACCTAGAACTAAGGAGAAATTTCCTAATGGTGAGAGCAATAAACCAGTGGAATAGCTTGCTTCCTGAAGTTGTGGGTGCTCCATCGCTGGAGGTTTTCAAAAAGACACTGGACCACCATTTGGTCACCACGATGTAAAAAAGATGCTGAGACTCTAGAAAGAGTACAGAGAAGAACAACAAAGATGATTAGGGGACTGGAGGCTAAAACATATAAGGAACGGTTGCTGGAATTGGGTATGTCTAGTTTAACAAAGAGAAGGACGAGGAGGGACATGATAGCAGTGTTCCAATATCTCAGGGGCTGCCCCAAAGAAGAGGGAGTCAAGCTATTCTCCAAAGCGCCTGAAGGCAGGACAAGAAGCAACGGATGGAAACTAATCATGGAGAGAAGCAACGTAGAACTAAGGAGAAACTTCCTGACAGTTAGAACAATTAACCAGTGGAACAACCTGCCTCCAGAAGCGGTGAATGCTCCAACACTGGAAGTTTTTAAGAAGAGACTGGACAGCCATTTGTTTGAAATGGTATAGGGTTTCCTGCCTGAGCAGGGGGTTGGACTAGATGACCTCCGAGGTCCCTTCCAACTTTATTATTATTATTATTATTATTATTATTATTATTATTATTATTATTATTATTATTATTATTATTATTATTATTATTATTATTTATCTGAAATGATATAGAGACCTTCTCGAGCAGGGTGTTGGACTAGAAGACCTCCAAGGTCCCTTCCAACTCAATTATTCTATGTTCTATATTCAAGAGTTCATATTTGAAGCTGATCTGAACAAATCTCCAAACTTACTTGATTTTCAGAATCAAAATACAGTACTTTATGTGTATTTGTTTCAGGATTGGTAAGTAGTTAGGAAAAAGATCAATAGGATGGTAGGCTGGATGGGACTAGCCAAATAAGCAGTAAAACATTTACTTGTTCTGGGCCATGCTATTATGGAAATTCATTCTAGGTTCTCTGTCATTAGTCCTGCTTGATCAAGCAAATGTCTGCATTCACTCCAAAGTGTCTGAATTTGCATAAATCATTTGCATAAACCTCTGAGCCACTGTGCTGCCCCTAGAGATAGAAAAGATATACACAAATATAAATGTTCTGACTTCTTTCTTCTGCAGCAGACTATCAGTGGCTGTGTGTGAAACTTCATTGCTTTCTGTAATAAAGGTTCTAATCTAGCCAAGTCAGAGCTGGAAGCCTTCTGCACATCAAGCTGAGAAGCTGAACTAAGAGTTAAGTGTACAGTTACAATTTAATACTGAATTTTGGTGTGAAGCCCCAATATATATAACTTCAGATCCATGGGACCTACAGAAATTCTTTTTGAAGTCACTCAATGCAGTCCAATGATATAGAAATCAGAGAAGAATATAGATCCCTTCCATAATTACATTACCCTCTAATATTTGCATGGAAGAAAACAAGGGCATTCTTCCCATCCATTTCCCTTATTTGAAAATTGATTAATAGCCTTCACATCTCTACAACATTGCCTGAACCAGTTAATAGACTAAAGATTAATGAAGCAAAAGACTAATTGATTAATTGAGCTATCTATAGTAGGAAAAGTGACGAGTGTTGTTAATGCTGCTTGACCTAGCATCCGTACCTTTTCTGGCTCATTTGTCCATCATTTATACCAGAATCAGAGTTGAGCAACTCATAGATCAGGTTTCACCCAAACAAGCCAAACAGAAGCTACTTAGTCATGCCCATAAGAAATTCAAGAACTTAAGATCAGAAAGTTTTGCAGAAGAAAGTTACGAGGATATATCCCAAAGAATGTCAGCAACTGCTGTGGTTTCAAGAGCAAGTACTTGTTCAAATCCTCTTGCATTTATTTTCTCTTCCTGTCCTTCATATACAAAATCCCAATCCTCAACCTTTCCAAGATTTGGCTTGTATCCATCTGTCTCTTCTTTCTGCAGTGGGTAGATGTGGACTTGTCTTGTTTGTGATCTGACTACACAAAGCCCTTATAAACACAAGAACAGAGAGAGAGAGAAAGAGAAAGAGAGAGAGAGAGAG
This sequence comes from Protobothrops mucrosquamatus, assembly GCF_001527695.2. Lineage (NCBI taxonomy): Eukaryota > Metazoa > Chordata > Lepidosauria > Squamata > Viperidae > Protobothrops > Protobothrops mucrosquamatus. The sequence continues at coordinate 24,883 of NW_015391533.1, forward strand.
AGAGAGAGAGAGAATACCCAAAGTGTTATTATCTACCAGTGAAAAAAGTTGTGCATCCTGAATTCCATAGGCTAATTAACTGTAGGCGAATGTCTTGGTGATGCAAACTTATTCCAACTATTTGGTTGGAAATTAAAATGATTGCATTTTAAATTCACTTCCATGTATGAATGTCCTAACTTTTGACTTCCCACAGTTCCTCCTATTCTATGTCAATCCCTATGTCCTCTGATCTTCGGATTATTTTCAAATTTTCCCAACATTTTTTTGAAGATGTTGATAGCTTTGGAGCAAAGAAAGTACAGGTAGTCCTTGACTTAAGACTGGTCACTTTAATGACTGTTCCAAATTATGACAGGCCTGGAGAAAGTGTTTTATGCCCCTTGAAGCACTTCTGCCATTGTAAAACATTAGGTCAGCACATACTCCCCGGTGGGCAGTGCAGTGGCTCGGTGGTTAAGTTGCTGGGCTTATCATCTGGAAAGCTGGCAGCCGAGGTTCGAGACCTAAGCACCACATGACAGGGTGAGCTCCCATTTGCAGCCCAGCTCCTGCCAACCTAGCAGTTGGAAAGCATGCAAATGCGAGTAGATAAATAGGTACCCCTTCAGTGGGAAGGTAACAGCACTCTGTGACATTGTGCTGGCCACGTGACCACAGAAATGTCTTTGGACAGCGCTGGCTCAATGGCCTTGAAACAGTGATGAGCACCACCTCTTGTAGTCTGCAGGGACTCCTTTACCTTTAGCCTGCCAAAATGCAACCAGCAATGACCTTGGTTCCCACAGAACAATTTATTGTTATGATTAAGCTAAAAAGCACTCATCCCCCCCCTCCCAATACTGTGGCAACCAAAAACAAAGGGAAAATGGCTTCGGCCAAATTCATTTGTAGAGTTGACAGTGCCCTTACTTTACTCCCCTGTAGTCACATGACTGCATTTTGGGCACTTATCAACTGGTTCACCCTTAAGACTGGTTGTGGCATCCCCTGGTCCCACGACCAGGATTTGCAACCTTTTTTTTTTGCCAGTTTCTGACATTTTTTGCAGTTTCCCCCAAAAAATCACCCCATTCGGAACAAAAGGTTTGCACTTATAACCACAGTTTTCTCCTTTAGGAGTACAGATTCACTCAACAACGGCCACAAAAAAATGTTCTACAATAGGGCCTAATCGTGTGGGTGCCTGGACTTACAACTGTAATGATTTACAAATGGAAATCTCATCGCAATTGTGATTGTAAGTCGAGCACTACCTGTAGCAGAAAACCTTTTCTTGCTTCTTGTTGCATCTATATCAGTGATGGCGAACCTTTTAGAGACCGAGTGCCCAAACTGCAACCCCAAATCCACTTATGCATCGTTGGGTGCCGGGTGGGTGTGGCCCATTGGGTGGGTGTGGCTGCGGTGGTAACGGCAGACTGGGTGGGACTAAAAAGTTCAATCAATCAATCAATTCCAAATTTGCAAGATTTTTTTTTCCTGCAAGAAGTTGAAATTGACTGATTGATTGAACCTTTTTTTTTTTTTTTTTGCACACAGCGGCAGAGACCTAAAGTGAAAATGTTTTATAAAACCCAGTTGAAGGCCTAGGATTGGGGCAACGGCACGTGTGCCCACAGAAAGGGCTCTGAGTGCCGCCTCTGGCACCCGTGCCATAGGTTCGCCACCACTGGTCTATATGTTTGTGTGCAAGGAAGTATATATGTCTGGTTTTCTCCATACAAGGCCAGAAGTGTTGAAGTTTATCCAGCAAGAGAGCTTTGCCAAACTTTTACTTTGAGCAGGAATCTCCAACTGGCTTGCATTTCAGATACCATATGCTCGAGATACTTTATGTAGCTTCAAACTGCTTCTCTCCGTTACTGCTGTCTGGCCAAGGGCTGGTTATGAGAAACAGACTTCCCTCTTAGGTTGAATCACACTTGTGAGCTTTCCATAAAGTCCCGCTGGAGTGAGCCCCATCTCTTTTGCTCAGGTTACAGAATTAGCATTTGCTGATGAAAAAATAAATAATGCAAAATAATTTTGAAGCAAACAGAAAAGCCATGGTAGTCATTACTGGCCTTCTAGAACTTTCCAGATGCCAAAATATGTAACAGATGCGCTGAAAATATGTGTTGCCTGAAAACACAAGAACAGATGTGGTGCTAGCTCTGAAAATGGATCAGCATTAGTTATAGCAGGGTGAAGTGGGTTTGATCCTGCTTTTATTTTCTTGGGAAGTTAAATCTGATTTCTGCATGGGGCTTTCCTTCAGTCAAGCCAGTAGCACTGGGTGGCCTGCAGCTGCAGACAGATGCTGCATTCATGCTCTTCTATATTATAAGAACCCACTCAAATGTTGCAATATTTGAGGGTTACAGTATTTGAGGGGCTCCTACAAAAATGAGGGGGTCCAAAGCACCAAAAGGCAGGACAATAAACAATGGATGGACACTTAAAAAGGAGTGAAGCAGCCTAGAAGTAAGGAGAAAATTCCTAATGGTGAGAGCAATCAACCAATGGAATAGCTTGCCTTCAAAGGTTGTGGGTGCTTCTTTCAAAAAGAAACTGGACAGTCATTTTTCTGAAATGGTATAGGGTCTCCTGCTTTAGCAGTGGGTTGGATTAGAAGCCCTCCAAGGTCCTTCCAACTCTGCTATTCTATGTCTTATGAATTTAATCCATTGCACAGCCCCAGAGACAATAGCCAAGACATTATCACCATTAATGGTGTTAGCCTTTCCTTCCAAACCTTCTCTCAGAATTTTAAAAGGTATGTCACATTAAACGTGGAGTCGAAATTTATTCCTTATGAGTGATAGTTTGGGGGGGGAAGATAGATAGATAGATAGATAGATAATTTAATTTGTATACCGCTCTTCTCCCATAGGACTCAGGGCGGTTCACAGCATATTAAAAACAAATAGTATACACAAAATACAAAAAAATACAAAATACAAAAATACAGAAATCCAAAAAATAAACCCCGATAAAAGCCGAATTAAAACCAAATATTACCAGCTGTGTTTCCGATTAAAATACTTTTAAAATTATCCCTACCTAAAATCCTTCCTAGGTCAGGCCCGCTTGCTGGAAAAACCATGTCTTGAGGGCGCGGCGGAAAGTAAGGAGATCCGGAATCATCCGGATCTCGGGGGGTAGTTCATTCCAGAGGGTGGGGGCACCCACAGAGAAGGCCCTCCCCCTGGGGGTCGCCAGCCTACATTGCTTGGCCGACGGCACCCTGAGGAGGTTACATTCTTCTTCTTCTTCTTCTGCCATATCCGTTATCGGACGTTGGCGATCACGTTGGCGATCCTGTTTTTATCAGCAGCCACACGAAAAAGTGCTGCTGAGTTTTGTCCAAACCAGTCCCTTAGATTTTGAAGCCACGATGTTCTTCTTCTGCCTGGACCTCATTTGCCTTCAATCTTTCCCTGGAGGATTAAATGGAGTAGGCTGTATTTTTCTGGGTGTCGCATGTCCGAAATATTCTAACTTTCGTTTTTTAATTGATTTGATATTGTGGGAAGTCAGAGCCCCAGAGAAGGAAATATTAAAAGGGCAGAAATATATATTTCCTCAAAAGTATTTTAAAAAGCAGAAACCAACTTTGGCTCCAAATCTCTCTGCCCCAAGCAAGATCTAGCCCCATACAAATGCAGATGTAAAACCATCAGAAAGTTGAAGACAGAGCAATCAAGAAGACAAAGAGAAAATCTGCATGCCCCACCCAAACTCTAGGAGTCATTAGCCCCATCACCTGGGAAGCAGGATATGATAATAGGATTAAACCACAGATATCAAGGCCTAGAAAAACACTCAGAAATATCCTCAAAGTTCA
>NW_015391533.1:30547-32979 GCF_001527695.2 Protobothrops mucrosquamatus
GTTCCCCCTAAAAACCCACCCCCCCAGCCTCCCTCATTCCCCCTAAAAAAATTTTAAAACACCCCTTTAAAAATCGTCTTAATTTGGTATTTTTCACTTCCCTATTTGTAGCCGCTGCAAGAGAGGAAGTAGATCAGGTCATCAAGCAGAAAATCTATTTATGTGGCTGCTAAGAGTTCAACAAGAAGCGGATGACACAAATAGGCAGTCCTTGACTTACGACCACGATTGGGACTTAAATTTCTGTTGCTAAGCAAGGCAGTTGTTCAATGAGTTGCACCTGATTTTACAACTTTTTTTTTTTTACCATGGTCGTTAAACAAATCTGTGCAATTGTTAAGTGACTCATGCAATCATTAATCAAATCTAACTTCCTACATTGCTTGTTAGAAACTGGCTGGGAAGGTCACAAATGGTGAGATGGGATGCTGCAACCAATAAAAATACATGTCAGCTGCCAAGTGCCCAAATTTGGATCATGTGACCGTGATGATGCTGCAACCATTGTAAGTGAAAAAACTCGTAAGTCCCTTTTTCTCAGTGCCATCGTAATTTCAAACACTCACCAAATGAATTGGTTTTAAGTCAAGGACTATCTGTAATCAATTTAAAATGAATCAAGCCAGGAAGGGTGGATTCTGTTTAGAAGAACAAAAGATAGAAAGAAGAATAACAGAGTTAGAAGGGACCTTCGAGGTCTTCTAGTCCAACCCCATACTCACCATTTCAGACAAGTGGCTGTCGGGTCTCTTCTTAAAGGCCTCCAGCGATGGAGCACCCACAACCTCTAAAGGCAAGCCATTCCACTAATTAATTGTTCTCGCTGTTAGGAAATTTCTCCATAGTTCTAGGTGGCTTCTTGAGCTATAACACTAGATTGTTTTCAATTTTATTCAGTAAAAAGGAAAATAATGAAAGAATGATATGTACGATGGATAGATAACAAGGGAAGAAGACTAAGGTCATTTCCACATTAGCTTCCCCTGTCATTGTTGAAGTGATGTAAAATCTATCCACATTACTATATTTTGGCACAACAAAATTGGTTGGATGACTCTAGGAGACCCTATAAATCACTACTGCAGAAATGACCTAAGTATAAAGCAGGGCACTTGCGAGGTAACTGGCTTGAAACAAAAGAAAAGCCTGGATAAGTTGTAAAAAGGGAGGAATAGAAAGGATAGGGAAGGGGAATAAATGAAAAGTAGGATTGTTGAGGGAAAAAACCTGAAGGAGGATCAAGAAGGGAATGCAGGTAGGTGAGAATGGTTATAAAGGTACTGAGGTGAAAAAAAATGGTTGTTTTGAAGAAAGAATAGCATAATTCATAAAAAAAATGGAAAAATAGAGCTTGGATGTAAATAAAATGTGATTACAGTGATAACTAATAAGAGCTTTCCTTCTTCAACTATCCTCTTTTTCTTTCCATTCCTGGTGATCTAGTCATTGTTGGAGAAGAGCAGGCAGAGCTGGGGGGAGGGCAGAGTTAAGCTTATCATTAGCTTAGAATCCTTACATTGCCACAAACAGTCCAAGTCCAACTTCCCCTTGAATTTCATTGATCCTTATCTGGCTCCAATTTAGTATTGAACTTTAGTTGACTAAATCCGTGTGTATAAGTTTGAACAATATTTTTTCTTTAACTACAACTTAATGGATGGTCTTGATCTTCTACACCTGACAGCCACCCATCCAAAGTCTGATATTGTGACTATTGATCCCAAAGGTCCCTCTGATTAATCCCCATTTTCAATACCTCCCTCCTTTCCCTGTTGATCACACTATTATTTGTTATGCCAGTGAATACCAAAGTAGTTCTTTTTAACCCCCCAGTGTAAACATCTGAATTGCATCCCAGAAATGTAAATCTGGGAGGGATTTTGAATGAAGGAAAGATGCAGTTAAGATGTCCATTCCACCTCGAGTTGTTCCATTTCACACTGAGTTCAAGTTTCATGCTAGGTCAAAGCCCTAATTCTTCCCATCACATTAATTAATAGATTTTCAAATATAGTGCATTCTTTATCAGAAAATAAACCAAATGAACACGGCCCTTCTCTGAGGGAGTTGGCAGTTAATAAATGAATGAATGAACAAATGAACAAAAACCAAACAAATAAATAAATAAATCTTCATTAGTTGTTGAACTAGTACTAGAAGGGGAATATTCTCTGCGGTGCATGTAACAATGGAACATGTCATAATGTTCTGCAACGCAAGGAAATCACCTTTTATTCAGGTATTCTAGGAATTAATAAAAGAGAATATTTGTAGCCCTAGGGTTGAAATGAAGGGTCCTTGGTGCTCTCTGAGCTTGGTTGTTTTCTTGCAGACGTTTCACTACCCAAACTAGGTAACTTCATTACTGCTAGTTTGGGTAATGAAATGTCTACAGGAAAACAGAGGACCCTTCATTTTAGGAACTCTTCTTC
>NW_015391533.1:34769-38218 GCF_001527695.2 Protobothrops mucrosquamatus
GGGCCTGACCTAGGGTGAATTTTAAATAGGGATAATTTTTAATGATTTTAAATAGTCACAGCCACTAATATTTGGATTTTAATTGGTTTTTAGAAGGGGTAATTCTGTATATTGTTTTAACATGCTGTGAGCCGCCCTGAGTCCCATGGGGAGAAGGGCGGCATATAAATTTTGTAAAATAAATAAAATAAATAAATAATAGAACAAGTATGTAGGTGTGTGTGTGTGTGTGTGTGTGTGTGTGTGTGTGTGTAAGTATACCTTTAAAACAATGCTTACTCCTAGGGACTACTTGGACAAATATTTGCAGTTTTCTTGGCAAGATTTCAGAAGTGGCTTGCCATTGCCTCTTTCTGAGGGCTGAGAGTGAGGGACTGGTACAAACTCACTGAGTGGCTTTGTGCTTAAGGCAAGACTAGAACTCTTAATCTCCCAGATTCTAGTCCAGTGCTTTGACCACTACATCACTCTGTGGAACATACCTTCTCTTAAGCCTTTTAGGCTCCTTATTTATTCATTGCCATAGATCTAATCGGTTTTATAGATTGTTCATCTTCCTTTTCATGTAGGTCTATAGGAGAAGGAATGGCAGAACCTAGGGGCTGAGTTAAAAGAGGGATCAGCCTAGAATCCCTACATAGCCAAAAACAAACTCCAACCTCCCTTGAATTCCATTGACTCTTATCTAACTCAAAGTCATATCTATTATTACTCACTGTACAACATCACATAGCATATTCCTCCATTTTTATTTGTTGTGGACCATTTGTTTTGCTTCTGTTGGTTGAGTCTAAGTTTGGCTAGAACTCCTTCCACATATTTCTGGCAAGCTTTCTTTGGAACCGATCACTATACAACCCTATATGGCAGGGGTATCCAAACTTGGCAACTCTAAGACTTGTGGACTTCAACTCCCAGAATTCCCCTGACATTTCTGAATTTCATCAACTCCCATTGGTTGATTGCAGGACCATTCTTTAATGATATCATTTTATATTTTGTTGTAGATTGAAAGCCATAATATTGAGGGCAGGAAGAAGACAGTATGAGTGAACAAAAAATGCTAAGATTCAGGGCTGGTTTCATTTATGTCACAAGAGAAGTCATTCAATGTGCAATGTGCCAGTGTAAAAAATTATCACACTCCATCGTTCAGTCAATTCAATTAAAATGCTAACTTGGTCCAGCTCTTGGAATATCTTATTATACATTCAGTGTAATATTTTATTATACAGTTATTATACAATACATAAATCTTACAACCATAATCATAGAAAAAAATCTCACTGCATATATTTTAGAACCAAGTCCTACATTTTTTCACCTCCATTAAAAAAAAGATACTTATTCTTTTGAAAAAGGTGATGTCAGACATGCTCTTGAAATAGAAAATACTTGGGACCATCATGATATGTCCATGAGTGACCATCTTATAAAAATCACTCCAGAGACACAGCATTAAATGATTTCAGAAGAACTTCAGAACAATATCCAGGGAACTCCAAAGCTATCTTCTATCTTGCCTTGGGTAAAATCAGTATTCACAACTCTATTACTGTATCAGAAAATCACAAGGTAAAAATGGGATTGATGGGAAAGTAGCATGGTAAAAGCTGTTGATTACTAAGAAGAACATTGATGCTCAGTTCAAGTTTGTCAAAGAGCTCACTTTGGTCAAGTGGTTAAGGCACCAAGCTATAAATTGGGAGACCATGAGTTCTAGTCCTGCGTTAGGCAAGAAAGCTGGCTGGGTGACTTTGGGCCAATTGCCAGGAAATTATGAGTTCTAGTTCCACCTTAGGCATAAAAAGCAGATGGGGGTCTTTGGGCCAATCACCAGAAGTTTTAGTCCCACCTTGGCCATAAAAGCCGGCTGGGTGTCTTTGGGCCAATCACCAGGAGACTGTGAGTTCTAGTTCCACTTTAGGCATGAAAGTCAGCTGGGTGTCTTTGGGCCAATTATTTTCTCTGAACCCAAACAACCATAGTATTGTTATGGGGAAAATGGGAGGAAGAAGGTGTATTGCTATGCTCACAATCTTGCATTATTTATAAAAAAATAAATAAAGTGGGATATAAATAAATAAATAAATAATAACATCCCAGACTTTTGGAGCAATGCTCTACAGACAGAAGAAAGAAAAGCAGAATTTTTTTAAGACTATATAGTTATAGATAGTTCTGTCTGACAAACCAAATGCTTCATTCCCCAGTAAGAACCTCATTCCAGCTGGAGGTGTTATAATCCTGATCTGGAGATTTTTGCTGCCTCGGGGCTTAGATCAGTTGCTACCCCTGAGGAAAGCATGAATTCTGCTTCTTGCCAGAGAATTCCGCAGGAGAAATTCTGTCTGCCAGCTAAAGCTGAAATGCAAATAGTTCAGGCAACAAGACATTGATTCCAACCGTACAACCAAATCTACAAGAGAAAAGACGAAGGAGAATAAATCCAATGGCCTGGCATAGAAAAGTTCAAGTCCAGACTTAAAACTTACAGAAATATTACAACTCTCAAAGGTTGCTGAGATTTAGGACTGCTAAAAGCTCTCTAAAGCAGGGGTCCCCAATCCCAAGCTGCAGATTATTACCAGGTCACAACCCATTGGGAATTGGGCCACTAAAGTAGCAGGCGAACATGTGAAGCTTCATTTGTTTATGCGCAGGATTTAGATTGCACTCTTGAAACCATTCCATCCTGATGCTAAAACTGATGAAGCTGCCACCACTACCAGTTCGTGGAATCAAAAAGCTTGGGGACCCCTGCGCTATATGGATGATGATAGATAAATTTCTTATGATTGGGGGCTGCAACTTGTTCTCCTAACCAACTGGAAGGCTATATATGGCATCACCAGATGGGTGAAGAGATCATTGGAAGGAAGAGTCTTCTATCCATTTCTTAAGAGGAGGATTACAAGACAGGAATCAAAACAGAAAACTTCTCTCAGTTCTATACCTCAACTTGGCCAAATTTCAAAAATCAATCAATCAATCAATCAATCAATCAGAATAGAGCTGGAAGGGACCTTGGAGGTCTTCTAGTCCAACCGCTTGATCAAGCAGGAGACTCTATACCATTTCAGATAGATGGTTGTGCAGTATTTTCTTAAAAACCTCCAGTGATGAAGCACCTACAACTTCTGATGGCAAGCTGCTCCAATGGTTAATTGTCTTCACTGTTAGGAAGTTTCTCCTTAATTCCAGGTTGCTTCTCTCCTTGATTACTTCCCACCTATTGTTTCTTATCTTACCTTCTGGTGTTTTGGAAAATAAGTTGACCCCCACTTCTTTGTGGCAGCCCCTTAAATACTGGAATACTCCTATCATGTCACCCCTAGTCCTTCTTTTCCCTATCTTGATGCACCACTTTCCATTCTATCCTCAGTTATGGGAGAAGAAAAAATAAAGGTCGTCCAAAATGGGTTGTTCAATTGCTAAATTTCAGCAGT
>NW_015391533.1:38364-44035 GCF_001527695.2 Protobothrops mucrosquamatus
CTGCAGGTCAAATACAATTTCCTTCTGTTGCTGGTCTGAATTTAAAAGACCACTGTTATCTAGGAGAAGAGTGGTGTGATCTAACATTATTAAGACAATAATATGAGCCTCAGAGTGGCGCACAGTCCTGCATGGGAGAGGAGGCAATGCCAGAAGAATCAGTATGTAAGAGATGGTTCTGCCTTCCTAAACAGAAGGAGGACATTCCTAGAATGACACCATGGCAGACATCAGCTAATGAATAGCAACGAAATTTATTGTCCATTATTCAGCTTAATGACTTTGAATCATTCTGTTGATTATTTCTACTGGAATTAGAAAGAGAGATTTGAAAGGGATCTAAATCTGGTTTGAAAATCCATTTTAGGTTAGATGATAGGAAACAATATTTCTCTCATTTTGATATAGCTGTGTTTGTGGGTCTGTGTCTTGATGGAATACTGATTGTGTTCAATTTTGAAGACTTTGTAGTATCACAAAAACTTCTTTGTCTTCAGTCTCCTTTGTCCTTCTTTCTTTGTTTTCCCTCCTCACTATTGTTCCCTCTTTTTTCTACTCCTTCCTTCTTCACTGCTATTATTTCTTTAAATCTGTTCTCCTCCATCATTTCAATCTATATTCTTCTTTCCTTTCTTTTTTTCCATCAAATGGTTCCTCCCAATTTTCTCCTCCTCCTCCTTCCTTTTCCTTTTGCTTGTATCTTCCATCTGCTCACTGCAGCCAACTCACCACGGCCAATTTGCCAGGGACCACTCACCATGCCTAACTCACCACAGGACAAAAGTTACACTAATATACGTAGCAGAAATTGTGATGTAGGAATAAAATCATTAAAGAAAAAGATGCCAAAGGAGGGACACAATGAAATGTGAATGACAAAAATTAAAATAATTTCTTTAATTATTTTAAATAATTAAATTGAATTATGTGTGCTTCATCACTCGAGGTTTTTAAGAAGAGACTGGACAGCCACTTGTCTGAAATGATATAGGTTCTCCTGCTTGAGCAGGGGGTGGACTAGAAGACCTCCAAGGTCCCTTCCAGCTTATATTCTGATTCTGAATTATTGAATTGTCCTGCAGCATGGCAAGTTGTTCCATTGGCAGGTAGGCCAAGGTGAAACACAGATGTTACCCAGGAGCAGAGCTACTCAGTAGCACCCCCTGACTTTGGCCTGTACTCTTGGTACCATCCCTATTGTCTTAAGTATAAGCCAGGCAAATACATCTTTATTATTGCACACCTTTTAAGGATGTATAAATTCAGATGTTACTGTGACAGTTTTATCTTCTCTGATGCTGCTTTGACTCTCCATGTTATTGCTGGATTTATCATTTTATCTTCATTACACACACACACTGTTAACTTCAGTCTTTTCATTGTTTCAGTGAATTCTATTGTAAATCACTTTGAGATTTTTTTTGGCAGAAAGCAGATTTTTTTAAAAAATATATAAACAAAAGGGTTTTGTGATGGGTCAGTTGATGGGTCAGGTTGTGGGTGTGTCAAGTGAGGGTCTTGTGGTGAGTCTTGTGATGGGTCAGGTGTGAGTCACCAGTGAGAGTTTTGTGATGAGTCTTGTGATGGGGAGGTTATGTCAGGTGAGGGACATTGGGAGGCGAAGTGCTGGTGGGGGGGGGGGCTTGTGTGAGTTGGGTGAGGGTCGGTGCTGTCTCTAGTTGACACACACACACCTGACCCATCACAAGACCCACCACAAGACCTTAACTTGATGGGACCCTCACTTGACATGACCTCACCATCACAAAATCTACTGACCACACAAAGCCCTTCTAAACAGAAGAACACTGACACTGACATCCCCCCTAAACTCTACTGAAGATGTTACCCAGCCTGGTAATGAAATGTTTGAAAACCAGCCCACAAGAACAAACCTTCACCCTCATCCTACACCCAAGCTATAGATATTCGCCACTATTAAAAATAAAAAATCTTCCACCTTTCTCTTTTAGTTTCTGGTAATTGGATGTAACTTCTTATTGCAATGACTCTCTCTCTCTCTCTCTCTCTCTCTCTCTCTCTCTCTCTCTCTCTCTCTCTCTCTCTCTCTCTCTCTCTCTCTCTCTCTCTCTCTCTCTCTCTCTCTCTCTCTTTCTCTCTCTCTCTCTCTCTCTCCCTTTCTCTCTCTCTCTCTCTCTTTCTTATTTTCATTTTATAAATATGAAAGTTAAAATGAATAAACTAAAGGCAGGTTTTTTTAAAATAAATAAATAAATAAATTGAGACTTGGTAAAGTCATATAATACTAGGCTTCAAGCAGTGTGAACTTTTCCTATATAAAACATAAACAGGTTTACAATATATATGGCAACCTATATATTTTTTAACCAACCTACCCTTCCCTGACCAGCATATTATTATTATGGAATAATAATAAAGAATGCGTTTGAAAGTAGAGAGAGCCAGTTTGATGTAATGGTTAAGGCCCTGGGTTAGAAACTGGGAGACCATGAGTTGTAGTCCCACCTTAAGCTTGAAGCAAGCTAGGTGACCTTGGGCCAGTTATTCTGTCTTCACCCTAGGAAGAAGATAATGGCAAACCTCTTCCGAAAAACCTTGTCAAGAAAGTTGCAGGGACCCATCCAGGCTGTCACCAGGAATCAACAATGACACAAAGACATAAAATAGATAGATAGTAGAAGATAGATTGGATTGGATTGGATTGGATTGGATTGGATTGGGTTGCATTGGATTGGATTGGATTGGATTGGATTAGATTGGATTGGATTGGATTGGATTAAATTGAGAGAGAGAGACATGATAGATGGAAATATTAATCCTCCTAGAGCTTCAGATATTCTCTGAACAAAAGAAAATTATTGCTAGTAGTTTAGTAGCAAAAGATTAGAAGATCTGCCTTTAGCCAACAAAGAGATCCACATCGATTGCTTCAGTTATGAACCAAATCTTGGTTTTTAAGAGTTCTGCAAATCTTGCTATCTCTGTGGATAAAAAGTCCTCTCCTGGAAACTTTTCAAGTACCTGAAACAACAGAGAAACTCAAGTTAAATCCTAAAAAGCAATATTAAAATGATTATGCAATTGTTGGCGTCAGGGCTTTTTTTTCTCATAGAACGCCCAGAATGGAGTTCCAGCACCTTTTTTGGATGGAACCTTATAGGGTAGGCAAGGCGGGTTGTATGACATGGGTGAGTTCAGGCACCTTTTTTTTAAAGAAAAAAAGCACTGGTTGGCGTAATGTCAATGTGAATTGCCTTTAGCTAAGAAGGACTGAATTGTGCCCCTCTGCATAAGGAGTCACTGAAAGTTCAGGAAGCTATTGATAAGATCCTCTGGTATACAGTGAATCACATCACTGAATAATAGTGTGATAGGAACTAGAAATCAACAAAAAAGTAGTTGATTATACTTTGTTTACTAAACCAACATTCTCTTGTGGGAAGTCAGAGCCCTAGAGAAGGAAATATTAAAAAGGAGAGAAAAATATATTTCCTCAAAAGTATTTTTAAAAAAGCAGAAACCAACTTTGCCCCCAAACCAACTATCCCAAAAAGGAGCTAGCCCCATACAGATGCAGATGTAAAACCATCAGAAAGTTGAAGCCAGAGCAATCAAGAAGACAAAGAGAAAATCTGCATACCCCACCCAAACTCTAGGAGTCATTAGCCCCATCACCTGGGAAGCAGGATTTGATAATAGGATTAAACCACAGATATCAAGGCCTAGAAAAACACTCAAGGTTCATGCCACAGGAACAGGAAACAGGAACCTATTCCAAACAGGGCTAGAGAGGGTATAAAAACCTACTACCCATGTGCTCACTTTTTTTTCCCTTCTCCTCTGCTCCTTCTTGCAAGGACCATCTTTCTGCTTCAATAAACTGTAACCTTCTTCCCAAAGCAGTCGCCATGTTTGCTTATTTATTCCCGGCTTGGATGAACCAGGATGAAGACCTTACTTCTATCACTCTTCCAGACTGAATTTATAGTGTATGAATCAGTTGTATCATACCTACCAGATGGTTATCTGGTCTTTGCTTAAATACCTCTAAGTGGATATTATATTCAGAAATTCTGGATCTAATAATTTTCTCAAAGACATATGGTATTCCTTAGATGTCTTGCCTGCCTCTACGATAGACACAGCTAGCTTCCCACTCATATTACAGAATTAGTAACTCTTGACTCCTCGCTGAAGGCTTATCTTTTTCTCCTGGATTGTATTCCTATGTCGAATTAAATTTTGGCACATCACATTTGTGAGCAAATGTGTAAAAAAAGGGTTGGAAGTCAAACCCTCATTGAAGATTTTGGCAAACCATTTGAGTTCTAAGGCAAATAGACAATTTCATGATAACATAACTTTCCAAATGTTTTGGGTTTTGTGCATAAATTCACATCCAGCAATAAAACACACCAAGGAAAGGGTATAGTAGCAATTTATCAACAATGTTTTTAAGCAGAGCACAAATATATCAAATTAAGTATTTGCATCCTTTTCATGTGTCTGAGAAAATCATTTTTTTATTAAAAGCTCAGCATATAGCATATAGCAAAACCTTTGCAATAATAAGTCACACCTTATCTATTTTGAGTTTTGGATATACAAACATATGTTCATGTATGTAATTGTCTATGCAGTACATGCATACACGTATAAATGCATGTCTATGGAGATTCTCAGTCAGTTTGAGATGCAGACAACACAGACTCATCCCCAATAGCCTGCATTTGTCTTCTACAGTGAAGGGACACAGGGCAGAAAAACATCCTGCAGCTAAGAAGGCTCCACACACATTTGCACTACTCAGGTGACCCTGAAGATATAGGTAAGCCTCCAAGTGGCCTCAACAACTCTCTGAAATAATGCAAATGACAAGCTGTCTACAAGCAATATAAATCCTTCCATTTCCCACCATCCAATCAGAGCTGAAGAAGCTTCTTGGATGAGAAGCGAAACATCTTCAAAGAAAACAGGGGAATGGAGACTAAAACATATAAGGAACTGCAATTGGGTGTGTCTAGTTTAATGAAGAGAAGGACGAGGGGTGACATGATAGCAGTGTTCCAATATCTCAGGGGTTGCCACAAAGAAGAGGGAGTCAAGCTATTCTCCAAAGCACCTGAAAGCAGGTCAAGAAGCAATGGATGGAAATTGATCAAGGAGAGAAGCAACCTAGAACTAAGGAGAAACTTCCTGACAGTTAGAACAATGAATCAGTGGAACAACCTGCCTCCAGAAGTCATGAATGCTCCAACACTGGAAGTTTTTAAGAAGAGACTGGACAGCCATTTGTCTGAAATGGTATAGGGTTTCCTGCTTAAGCAGGGGGTTGGACTAGATGACCTCCAAGGTCCCTTCCAACTTTATTATTATTATTATTATTATTATTATTATTATTATTATTATTATTATTATTATTATTATTATTATTATTATTATTTACTACTACTACTATTACTACTACTATTACTACTATTATTGTTATTGTTTTTTTTTCAATATAAAATTTTATTGTTTTTATCATAAAAAAAAAAGAAATACATCACAGATATTACACAATGTTATAACCCATCCCCCCACCCCCCGGACTTCCCAAACCAACCTAGGCTAATATTCAAATACAAGTAAACAAATATTAATATCTCTAACTCCAAAGTCTAAACTTAAACAATCCATCTCCTCCGTA
>NW_015391533.1:45896-47364 GCF_001527695.2 Protobothrops mucrosquamatus
TTATTAAAAACAATAAAGTCTAGTTGCCTCCTGCAAAAGCACCTTTGGGATTCAAATGCATGCACATTGGAAATACTTGCAGTTTTCAACATATGATGTGTTTTTGCAAAGCTAGGACTTAATATACATGGGAAAGATACACTTTATCATATACCAGGTTTCTGTACCTTGCCTCTCAATAAAGTCAGGAAGCTCCACACTCTTGTTTATTAATTATTATTTCTACTGCTATTTTCAGTGGCCTCTATCAATGACAATGATTCAAGAGTCACTGCTGTAAGAGGGGCAGAATGAGACTAGTCTAAATCTGTCACACTTAAAGATGAAGCAGATACATAAACAGGGTGGACAAAAGCCAGGAATTGTGTCTAGAAGATCTCTTCAGGGAGAAGAAACCAGACAAAAGAAGTTGGCCCTGAGCACATAGAAACAGCCACACTTCTCTGTGCATAAATGATTCACCTGTGGAGATGGTTACCAGCATCAAATTCCTGGGTGTGCAGCTAACGTGTAGGCTGATTTGGTTGCTCAACAGTGAGAAACTGGTGAAGCGGACACAGCAGCGCCTGCATTTTCTGTGCCGCATGAGAAAAGCACATCTTCCTTCCCCTGTCCTGACCACTTTCTACAGAGAGACAATCGAGAGCATCCTGTCATACAGCATCACAGTCTGGTTTGGAGGCATCACTGCTTCAGACAGGAAGGCGGTGCAGAGAGTGGTGAGAATGGCCGAAAAGATCATTGGCAGTTCCCTCCCTCCCATCCAGAGCATAGCACAGAAGCGTTGCTTGAGCAGGGTCTGTAAGATTATCTGGGACACTACACATCCTCTTCACGACCTGTTTTCCTTGTTACCTTCTGGGAGGAGGCCTCATGGTATCCGAAGCAGAACATCCAGATTCAGCCAGAATTTCATTCCATACAGCATTAACCTTGCGAACTCTCAAGCTTCCTCCTTCTGTTATATATTCAAGATGGACAATATTTAATATTTATTTGCTACGTATACTGTATGTAGGGATGTGGGTCTATACATATGTTGTTCATAGTATGTTTAGGTGTGTGTCATGTATGTGTTTCACTTTGAGAGAGGGCAACTAAATTTCATTTTTGATGTGTGCCATTGTGCCCACAGTATAAAAATGACAATAAAGCTTATCTTGCCTTGCCTTGCCTTGCCTTGCCTTGCCTTGCCTTGCCTTGCCTTGCCTTGCATTACCTTACCTTACCTTACCTTACCTTACCTTATCTTATCTTATCTTATCTTACCTTATCTTATCTCTAAGTCCCATCAATAGTTACCAGACATAAAGAATCAACAAGGCAAAAGTAGTTTCCAGTCTTGTGAATCAACAAATTAAGGACTTTGTGGGATAAAAGGGGTCCTGAAGCCCCTCTCCTCTTTGAGTCATCTTTGGATCCAAATATGGTGGCTTCCATTCCTCTGGCTTGGAAGCCTTATTGAGAA
>NW_015391534.1:0-20914 GCF_001527695.2 Protobothrops mucrosquamatus
TTTTTTGGTAATTCTAATTCTACTGTTACTGGGTTTATGATTCTTTTAATTGGAAAAGGCCCTATATATTTTGGTCCAAGTTTTTTACAGGGTTGTAGGGACTTTAGGTATTTTGTAGATAAGTACACCATTTCTCCTATAATGAATGGTGTAGGCTCAACCCTTTTTTTATCGGCTTGTGCTTTGTATGCCTGCCTAGCTTCATCTAGTGCTTTTCTAACTATTGGCCAGGTGTTTTGCAGTTGTTCCATCCATTCTTTCAGTGATGGGATCGTTGGTTCGTTTGGGATTAATTCTGGCATGGGGTTGAAACTT
Source organism: Protobothrops mucrosquamatus (assembly GCF_001527695.2). Classification (NCBI taxonomy): domain Eukaryota; kingdom Metazoa; phylum Chordata; class Lepidosauria; order Squamata; family Viperidae; genus Protobothrops; species Protobothrops mucrosquamatus. The sequence continues at coordinate 316 of NW_015391534.1, forward strand.
TGACCGGTGGCTATTTGAAAAGGAGTGTAACCTGTGCTGGAGTGGACTGCATTATTGTAGGCAACTTCTGCGAAAGGTAGTAGGTCCGTCCACGTTTTCTGCTGATAATCAATAAAACATCTTAAATATTGCTCAAGTACTGAGTTCATTTTTTCAGACTGCCCATTTCCTTGTGGATGATGGCTAGATGTCAGTCCCTGAGTGGTCCCAAAGAGGGATAAAAATTCCTTCCAAAATGCAGACGTAAATTGCACTCCCCTATCAGAGATGATGCGTTGGGGTGCCCCATGCAATCTGTAAATGTGCTGGATGAAAAGTTTCGCTAAGGCTTTTGCGGTGGGAATCTTTTGGCAAGGGATAAAGTGCACCTGTTTGGAAAACAAGTCTGTGACCGTCCAGACAACAGTATTCCCATTGCTTTCTGGCAATTCCACTATAAAATCCATGTCTATTTCCCTCCAGGGGGCTGAGGGATTTGCCACTGTTTGTAAGAGTCCGGGCGATTTCCCTTGCAACCTCTTTGCAGTTGCACACTTTGGGCAGCTGGCCACGTAGCTTTCTATGTCCTTTTTTATGGATGGCCACCAAAATTGCCGTTTAATTAAGTGTAATGTTTTTACAAATCCAAAATGCCCTGCTGATTTTGTGTCGTGGCAAAGCTGCATGAATGTGACTCTTTGGGTTGTTGGTANTCAATTCCAGTTTGGCTGCCCAGCTGTGGTTTTAATTTAGCTTGGGCTCTGGTGGTTACTGGCGCTGCCAGTTGTGATTCTACCATCATCGGTTTAGAGTCAGTGGCTCGCGTGCTGTTATATTGGGGCATGCGAGATAGTGCATCTGCCAGGAAGTTCTTTCTCCCCGGCAAATGTTTGAGCTTAAATTGGAACTGGTAAAAATGCTGGGACCAGCGGGCTTGCTTGGGGTTGAGCTTCCTGGGTGTTTTCAGGGCTTCCAAATTTTTGTGGTCAGTCCACACCTGGAAGGGGATTTTGTTGCCTTCAAGGAACTGGCGCCACGTGAGTAATGACCAACGTATCCCGTATGCCTCTTTCTCCCATACGGGCCAGCGCTGTTCTGTTTCCGTGAGTTTCTTGGATGTATACGCACAGGGTTGCAATACCCCTTCATCGTTTTCTTGTAATAGTACGGCCCCCACTGCCACATCACTTGCATCCGCCTGTATTACGAAGGGCTTATCCATGTCTGGGTGCCTCAGTACGGGTTCGGCAGAAAAAAGTCTCTTTAATCTCTCAAACGCCGCTTGGCATTCCATTGTCCATTTTAGTGGCTGGCTAGGTTTTACTGAGGATGCTCCCTTCGTTTTTAGTAAGTTAGTGAGGGGCAGGGCTATCTGGGCAAATGAGGGGATGAATTGGCGGTAAAAGTTTGCGAAGCCCAGGAAACTTTGTAGTTGCTTTCTTGTGCGGGGTGGTGCCCAATCTAATACTGCTCTGACCTTCTCTGGGTCCATTTCAATGCCCTGTGAGGATATGCGATAACCTAGGTAGTCTATCCTTTCCTGGTGGAATTCGCATTTCGAGAGTTTGGCATATAGGTGGGCAGCTCGCAGTTTCTTTAAAACCGCTCTGACTAGGTTGACATGTTCCTCTTTTGATTTGGTGAAGATAAGAATGTCGTCTAAGTAAACCAGGACCCCCTTAAATAGGTGCTCCCTTAGAATGTCATTGATTAATTGCATGAATACTGCGGGGCCCCCTTGTAATCCAAATGGCAAGACTTTGAATTGGTAGCACCCCATGGGGCAGTTAAATGCGGTCTTCCATTCATCCCCTTCCTTAATTCTCACGCGATAGTAAGCTTCCCTTAGGTCTAGTTTAGAAAAAAAATTCCCTTTCGAGAGGTGTGACAGCATGTCTTTCATGAGGGGCAGAGGGTATAGGTTGCTTTCACTGATTGTATTCAGGGCCCTATAATCCACGCATAAGTGTAAAGAGCCATCCTTCTCTCTAAAGAGGACCGGGGCAGCCACTTTAGGCTTGGCTGGCTTAATGAACCCCCTTTCTAGGTTTTTCTTTATGAATCTTTCCATTTCCTCCTTCTCCTTTGGGCTCAAAGAGTATAATCTGGGCTTCGGGAGTTTTGCCCCAGGCTTGAATTCAATGGCACAGTCCGTGGGTCGGTGGGGGGGGGGAGCTCATCCGCCCTCTCCTCACTGAAAACTTCAGCAAGGTCTCTGTATTCTTCTGGTATTTCTGGTAGTCCCTTTTCCTCTCCCATGGATGCTTTTTCTGTCCTTAATTCTGGTAGCCCCCCTTGGGATTTTAAGTCCATAGGGTCCCCCTTCAGGAATTTGATTTCTGCTGTCCTCCAATTCACCCAGGGGTTCCATTTTTTTAACCATTCCATCCCTAGGATCATTGGGCATTCCATGCCTGGGGTCACCACAAATGTTATGTCCTCCTCATGTTTGCCCAGGGAGAGGTGTATTGGTAAAGTGGCTAGGGTAGCTGGCACCCCCCCCCCGCTATGGACCCATCTAACTGGCCAAATGAGATTGGTTGTTCCAGTCTCCTCGACGGAATGCCCAGATTCCCCACTAGCGTCAGGCTAATGAGGCAGCGGGTGCAGCCAGAGTCTATTAAGGCTTTCACCTTCACGGCTTCGGGCATGGGGGGAATTAATATAGTCACTGTCTTGAGGATGGGTGCGATGCGTCCACTTACCAGGGGTTCACCCTCCGAGCTGTCGTCTGAGGCGTCCACCGGCCCTGCGGTGTAGGCTGGAGTTCTTTCCCCCTGATGAGTAGAGGTGGGGGATTCCACAGCCTCCATCATTCTCATGGCAGGTTCTTTTGGCTTAGCTGGAGACTTTCCGGATTTGCTGGCCGGTCATCTGTCTGGGTTGTGTTGGGAGGCTTTTGAGCGGCATTCTACAGCTCGATGCCCTTCTTTCCCGCACTTGAAACATCCCATTTGCTTCTTGGCTGTAGCTGATGGTTTCACTGGTTCGCGTGTCAACTCAGGCAGTGAGCGGCTCCATTGTTTTCCTCGGCGGTACCTCTTCAATATGTCGATCTCTGCTTCCTCTGCCAAGACGTACCATTCCTCAAGTTGGTGTGGGTCCCCTCGGGGCAGGCAAGCGTCATATAGGTCATAATTTAGTCCGTCTTTGAAATGGCTAAGGAGGATGTCTTCCGGCCAGTTCAGTTTGCTGGCAATGGCCCGGAATTCTTGCGTATATTTGGCTACCGGGCGTTTGCCTTGCCTCATCGTTTTTATCCTTTCGCGGGCTTTGCGATCAGCCAGGGGGTCCTCAAATCGCCTTCTCAGAGAGGACATGAAACGGTTGAAGTCGTTGAGCTCTGGGGCATTGGAGTCGTGCAAGTTCACCACCCAATCTGCGGCTGGCCCGTCCAGGGCAGATTGCACGATCCGGATACGGGCTTTGTCGCTGGGGATGTCCCGTCCGTATTCCTCCATGTAGCTGAGGACTTGGGTTAGGAAAAATCCCAAGCGTGTTGGCTCCCCTTTGAATTTCACGTCCAGCGGCAGACGTCTTAGAATGGATTGGTGCCTTCGTTGTCGGTGGTAGTGTCTTCCATCCAGATCGCCGTCTGTGGGTCGGCAGGGAGTGGGGATTACTGGATCAGCAGATGTCCCCAGGGCTGCAGGTTCCACTTCCCCCTTGGTTTCTCTCCCTTTGCAGCTCCAGGAGCTGGGTCGGCCGTAGGGCTCAGAATTCTCCTCTCCTAGGGAGCTGAGAGTTCTCTTCATCAGGTCGATAGCTTTCTCTAGGATCCAGCCCGAGATGCCACGGGTCGGGGGAAGGAGAAGTGAACGCACGTTCCTAAAGAGGTAGAGGACGAAGGTAAGACCAACCAACCGGGGGGCAGAGTCCCAGTGGAAAGAACTGAAGAAAAGGGTGAGCGGAAAGAAAGGTTCGCCCATTGACCACCGAGGTTTGTGGTCCCGTGTCTCCACCACCTCTTCTCCTGAGGAATCTGACCACTCAGATCCCGACACCTGGCAGGGTTTCAGTCAGGGCAGCGGCTCCCTTTCCGGGGAGTTTTCTCCCTTCCCTGCTCCGCCGTCTGACATGGTAATTTTTGCAAAGTCCCCCGGTAAGGGTCTCCATTCCAGGTGGACTAATTCTGCAAGTCCTGTCTAATGTAAGGACCCACCTCACTTTGCATCTTAAGTTTCTTCCAACATATACATAACAAGAAAAAAGTCAAGGAAACAGTCGGTCCACTAAAGAGAGAAGATGGCAAGGAAGTAACAGGCAGTAGAGAGAAAGCAGAGCTGCTTAACTCATTCTTTGCATCAGTCTTCACACAAATAGAAACTATAGCCCAACCTACCAAAAACATAACTGTAAAATACAGACTAGAAATAAAAATTAAAATAAGCAAGAAAATGGCAAGAGAACACCTGTCTGATCTTGTTGAATAGGATAGGATAGGATAGGATAGGATAGGATAGGATAGGATAGGATAGGATAGGATAGGATAGGATAGGATAGGATAGAATAGAATGGAATAGAGCTGGGAGGGACCTTGGAGGTCTTCTAGTCCAGCCCCCTGCTCAAGCAGGAGAACCTATACCATCTCAGATAGGTGATTGTCCAGTCTCTTCTTGAAAATTTCCAGTGATGGAGTACCCACGATTTCTGGGGGTAAGCTGTTTCATTGGTTGATTGTCCTCACTGTCAGGAAGTTTCTCCTTAATTCCAGGTTGCTTCTCTCTTTGATCAGTTTCCAACCATTGTTTCTCGTCCTTCCCTCTGGTGCTCTGGTGAACAACCTGACCCCCTCTTTCTTGTGGCAGCCCCTCAGATACTGGAATACTGCTATCATGTCTCCCCTATTTCTTCTTTTCTTTAGACTAGCCAAACCCAAGTTCCGCAGCTGTTCTTCGTATGTTTTGGTCTCCAGGCCTTTGATCATCTTAGTTGCTCTTCTCTGAATGTTTTCCAAACTCTCAACATCGTTTTTGTGATATGATAACCAAAATTGGGTGCAGTATTCGAGGTGTGGTCTTACTAGGGCTTTATAAAGTGGTACTAATACTTCGCGTGATCTTGATTCTATGCCTCTGTTTATACAACCCAGGATTGTATTAGCTTTTTTGGTTGCTGCTGCACACTGTTGGCTCATAGTTAAGTGATCGTCCACTAGGACTCCAAGGTCCCTCTCACAGTTACTGTTTTTAAGCCAGGTCTCACCCAATCTGTATTTGTTCCTTTGGTTTTTCCTGCCTAAGTGTAAGACTTTGCTTTTCTCCACACTGAAACTCATTTTGTTGGATAGGGCTTGTTGTTCAAGTTTGTCAAGATCTTTTTGAATCCTGAGTTTGTCTTCTGGGGTGTTGGCTACTCCTGACAGTTTGGTGTCATCTACGAATTTGATGAGTTCCCCTTCAATTCCCTCGTCTAAGTCATTTATGAACATGTTGAAGAGTACTGGGCCTAAGGCGGAACCTTGTGGTACCCCACTGCTTACTTCTCTCCATGTGGATGTAGTGCCATTGAGGACTACTCGTTGAGTACGGTTTGTCAGCCAGCTACAGATCCATCTGGTGGTGATGTTGTCTATTCCACCTTTTTCTAGCTTACCAAGGAGTAGGTTGTGGTCCACTTTGTCAAATGCCTTACTGAAATCTAGGTATACTACGTCCACTGTGTTTTGCTGGTCTACTAGTTTGGTCACTTTATCGAAGAATGAGATAAGATTGGTTTGGCATGATCTGTTTTTAACAAACCCGTGCTGGCTGCTAGTTATGACTTTGTTTGCTCCTAGTTGTTCGCAGATCTGTTTTTTGATTATCTTTTCTAGGATCTCCCCAGGTATTGATGTTAAACTGATTGGTCTGTAGTTTCCTGGGTCAGTTTTTCCCCCTTTCTTGAAGATGGGGACCGCATCAGCCCTTTTCCAATCCTCAGGTACTTCCCCGGTGCTCCAGGATTTGTGAAAAATGTGGTGCAATGGTTTTGAGATAACATCTGCTAGCTCTTTCAGAACTCTGGGATGTAATCTGTTGGGTCCTGGTGATTTATATTCGTCAAGGTCGGATAGGTGTTCTCTTACCATTTTCTTGCTTATTTTGATTTTTGTTTCTAGTATGTCTTTTGCAGTGTTTCTTTTTGTGTGTTGGGCTATGGTTTCTTTTTGTGTGAAGACTGATGCAAAGTATGAGTTAAGCAGCTCTGCTTTCTCCCTGTTGCCTGTAATTTCATTGCCATCTTCTCTCTTTAGTGGGCCTACAGTTTCCTTGACTTTTTTTGTTTTGTTAATATGTTGGAAGTAACTTTTTTTGTTGTCCTTGATTTCTGTTGTTAGTCTTTGTTCGTTCTGGGCCTTTGCTTTCCTGACTTCATCTTTGCATGTTCTGGCTGTCTGCAGATAATCGGCCTTGGGGGCTATAAAAGGGGGCCGCACCATTTTTAAAATCCTGTTCTGTTGGTGTTGCAATAAAGGAGAACTGTTGGAACTCGTTGCTTCGTGAAACAGAATATTGGGGACGAGGATGGGATGCCTGCAAGGCAAACAGATTAAGAAGCCAAGCTGACTCACCACAGGGGGGCTTGCAGCTCGGAGAAGTGTGGTTCCTGGAGATTGACTCAGCTGCCAGCACTGAGCCGCTGGAGGTGAGCTCAGAAAAGGGGGCCCCTTCTCAATCTTTGCAGCAGGAGGTGTGGACAAAGTTCCTGGGCTGAAACGATGGCAAAGATAGGCCGGCTTTCAGAATTTGACACAGCTCACCCAGAATGCTGGAGCTCGTACGTGGCCCGGGTAGAGAACTACCTCCGGGTGAATCAAATTCGTGAAGATGACCTCAAAGCTGCCACGCTGCTGTGTGTGTGTGGGCAAGAGACCTTCGAGATTGCGGAGAATCTGGTCGCCCCAGCACCACTGGAATCAATCACCTACACAGACTTGAAGAAGATGCTTCGAGAGCATTTTGAACCCAAGCTCTCAGTGATTGCCTGGCAACACACATTCAAGCAGAGGGACCAGAGGCCTGGTGAGTCTGCAGCAGAGTTTGTTGCGGCCTTGCGACAAGCAGCTAGGCCCTGTGAGTTCAAAGACTTGGAAGAGAGACTGCGGGACCGGCTGGTCTGTGGCCTGCGAAGCCAGGAGTTGCAGCAGAAGCTCTTCGCGAAGGAAGGCCTCACGTTCCAAGATGCCCTGAGGGAAGTTTCAGCCAAAGAAGCAGCAGGCGGAGCTGTGAAGGCCTTGCGGTTCTCCAAGCCCCCTCAAGTTCCAGCCACCGTCCATCAAGAGGTTGCTCACGAAGAATCCGAACAGGATCCAGAATTGGAAGTGGACCGGCTGCATCAGACTCCAGGGAGAAGGCCTCATGGAGGGAAGGCCCAGCCAGCATCATCTCCTCGGTGCATCGGGTGTGGAGGCCGCCATCGCCGCGCAGACTGCCGTTTTCGCTCCGCCATCTGCAGGGCCTGTGGTAGGCAAGGCCACATTGCCTCCGTCTGTTTCGGTCGCCAGAAGGAACGTTACCCAGAAGAATTGCCTCAGAAAGGTACCAGGGTCCCCAGCCAGAACAGGGTGGGCTTCTGCGCATCACGTAGGAGCGTTTTTAGAACGGGGGTCCACAGGCCACTTAGGAAGAAGCTTCACATTGACGTGAAGTTGCAAGGGGTCCCCTTGTCAATGGAGCTGGACACTGGGTCTGCTCTATCGATCAACTCCCTAGACACCTTTAACAAGGTCTGCAGCAGAAGCGGCCTACGGGTGAAACTCAGGCCGTCAAACCTCATCCTCACAGATTTCCAAAATTCCAGAGTCAACGTGAGGGGGGAGGCCACACTCAAGGTGCAGCGTAGGAATTTTGAGGGGCTACTGGATGTAGTTGTGGTTGGGGGAGACCGTATGAGTCTCATTGGACTCGACTGGTTTGAGGCCCTGGGAATTCAGGTGACTGGAATACACAGCATGCAAACAACAGGCCTGGCTGGGGTCTGCAAGGAGTTTGCAAATGTGTTTAGTCCAGAACTTGGCTCCTACAAAGGCCCTCCTATTTCTCTGAGGCTAGACCCAGCCATAGCCCCCATGAGAATCAAGCCATGCAGGGTGCCCTTTGCTTTAAAGGGTAAAATAGATGCAGAGCTGGATAAACTGATTCAGCAGGGTATCTTAGAGCCTGTGGACAGTAGTCCATGGGAAACGCCCATAGTTACGCCACTGAAGGCCAATGGTGAAGTCTGAATCTGTGCGGACTACAAGTGCATGCTTAACAAAGCGCTGCAGCAGCATTTGTACCCAGTACCAGTGGTCAGTCACATTCTAGCCTCCCTCAAGGGGGGCCAGATCTTTGCTAAGCTGGACCTGGCTCAGGCCTATCAACAATTGCCAGTTGATGAGGAAACGGCCGAGGCCCAAACTATAGTGACTCACAGGGGGGCATTCAAGGTAAAAAGATTGCAATTTGGAGTAAACGTGGCCCCTGGCATCTTCCAGAGTGTAATGGAGCGAACGCTCCGAAATATCCCTGGCGTTTGCCCGTACTTTGACGATGTCCTCATCGCTGGGGACTCAGCTGACAATTTAGCTGAAAGGCTGAGAGCCGTTTTGCTACGTTTCCGCCAAGCGGGGCTGAAGCTTAAGCAAGACAAGTGCAAGATCGGGGTTACCTCCACGGACTTTCTAGGATTCCGCATTGATGCTCAGGGCATCCACCCTGCTGAATCCAAGCTGCAAGCAATTCAGCAGGCCCCAAGTCCCAAATCCAAGGGCGAACTTCAGGCCTTTCTGGGACTGCTAAATTTTTACCACTCATTCCTTCCTCAAAAGGCTGCAGTGGCTGAGCCGTTACACCGGCTCTTGGACAAACAGGCCCCTTGGCAGTGGACACAAGCACATGAAAAGAGCTTCAAAGAGGTCAAGGCCTTGCTCTCTTCAAATGCGGTCCTCACGCACTTCAATGAGAACTTGCCAGTGTGCATCGCCTGTGATGCGTCCCCTTATGGGATTGGGGCTGTGTTAAGTCACTTGAAGGCTGATGGAACACAAGTCCCAATAGCATACTACTCTAAAACCCTATCATCAGCTGAACGCAATTATGCACAGATAGATAGGGAAGCCTTAGCTATAGTGGCTGGCATAAAGAAGTTCCATGACTTCGTATATGGCCGCCACTTCACGGTCTTCACAGACCATAAGCCACTGCTGGGGTTGTTCACAACGAACAAACAAACCCCACACATAATATCCCCACAAATGTTGAGGTGCAGATAGAAGGACAGACGTATACTGGTATGTGACCAAGTGTTCGGTCCGTTTCTTTACCCAGTACGTCTACCAGAGTCGTCCAACGGTAATGTCGTCTATCTCCGTCTAGGTCGTGGACGGTTGGCGTAGGACAGATAAGTCCTGAACGGACTTAGAGGGGAGTCACGATCCCTGTACCGACGTCTTACAGCCACCGATCACACGCTAACACGCGTGCTGACCTGGGCGTTGTCTGGATGGCCTGACACATGTCCAGGCTCAGAATTCCAGAGCTTCTGGCAGAGGAAGCACGAGATTTCCACCTTCAAGGGGTGTGTCCTATGGGGTAGCCGGGTAGTAATCCCAACCTCATTGAGGACTAGAGTCCTGCAGTCTCTGCATGAGGGACATCTGGGAATAGTCCGGATGAAGGCGTTAATGCGCAGCCATCTTTGGTGGCCTGGGCTCGACAAAGACATCGAGGCCCAGGTCCATGGGTGCACTGTTTGTCAACAGTCAAGGCCGGAGATGCCCAAGGCCCCAGTTCATAGGTGGGAGGAGACTCATATCCCATGGTCGAGGGTCCATATCGACTACGCTGGGCCCTTTCAGGGGCAATTCTTCTTAATTCTCGTGGACAGCCATTCCAAGTGGCTAGAGGTCATGCCTGTCTCCTCCACTACCACTGCTAGGACCATCCAGGTCCTGAGAGGGATCTTCGCTGCACATGGACTTCCAGATGTCCTTGTCTCCGACAACGGGCCCCAATTCACGTCGTCTGAGTTCAAGGCGTTCCTCCAGGCCAACATGATCCGGCATGCCACATCTGCACCGTTCCATCCAGCTTCCAATGGCCAGGCTGAACGAATGGTGCGCACAACCAAGGATGCCTTAAAGAGGATCACGCACGGGACCTGGCATCACAGGTTAGCGGACTTTCTTCTTTGCCACCGCACCACACCTTGCACAGCTACTGGAAAGAGCCCAGCTGAACTCCGCTGGGGTCGCCGCCTCATCACGAAACTGGACAGATTGCACCCAGACCGGGTGGCTTCACAGGTGTCACAGCCGCGGGCACCTAGGAGACTACAAGTGGGAGATCCGGTCTGGGCAAGGAACTATGGACCAGGACATCTCTGGGTCACAGCAGTAGTATGCAAGGTCTCTGGGCCGCTGTCATATGAAGTGGCCTTGGACGATGGTCGTGTGATCCGACGTCACATTGACCAACTGCGCTGGAGGCTTCCCAACAACTCTTCCGCTCCTAGCTCTGCTCTCGGGGGGGAGGAGGACCACAATTATGATTGTGGACCACGGACTCTCCAACATCCCCAGGCTTCAGCTATTGCTCCAAACAGGGAGTCCGCAGAAAGGGGGTTCGCCATGGAGGCAGCTCCGGCCTCTGGCACTCAGGCCACTCCAGCTGCTGGTCTAGGGCTCGAGGGACAGGGCTCCCAAGAGGAGTCCATTGGGGACTTGGGGAATTCCACCACAAGGAACCCTGGCTTGGATTTAGCAGATCCATCCAGTCAGCAGCTGGGTGGGTCCCCTGGGTCTTTGGGGCAACAAAGTCCTGGTCTGCCTAGCCTGGCAGGCGAGCTGGCAGGCCAGGCACACACACCGGCCATGAGAAGATCAGGGCGGGCCAGAGGTCCTCCCAAATACTTACAAGACTATGTACGGTCCTTGTCAGTTCATGGGCAGGCCTAGTAGTCTGGGTTAAGCAATGCAGCTCAAGGGGAGTGGGGAGCATGGTGGTAACAAGACTGTAGTGTTGTGTATATATAGATGCAACGTAAGCAATGTAATGGAGTGTTGGAGTATTTAAAATAATAAGTGTGCCTTATTATTTTAGCCAAGGGGGAAGGGGTGTTATGTCCTGGACCAGCAGGCACAGGCTGCAGCGATTGGCCCGGGCAGACCATGTGGATGCCCGGGACAAGAAAGGCTGCTCCCAGCCTTTGCAATGATTGGCCAGCAAGGTATTCTGGGCCAGCAGGTACAGGCTGCAGCGATTGGCCCGGGCAGACCATGTGGATGCCCGGGACAAGAAAGGCTGCTCCCAGCCTTTTGCAATGATTGGCCAGCAAGGTATTGTGCAGGGGGGCTATAAAAGGGGGCTGCACCATTTTTAAAATCCTGTTCTGTTGGTGTTGCAATAAAGGAGAACTGTTGGAACTCGTTGCTTCGTCTCAATGCCTTTTTTCCTGAAACAGAACATGCCCCTCTTTCCATTTTTTGTATTTGTCCTTTTTGTCTTTCAGTTTGTTAGAGAGAGCTTTGTGCAGCCATGCTGGTTTCTTCTTGGATTTCTTGTTTTTCTTTCTCAGTGGTATTATGCTGGTCTGGGCTTTTGTGATGGCATTTTTCAGGGTTTCCCACACTTCTTGGGTTGTTTTCCCCTTTAGGATTTTCATCCATGGGATCTTTCCTAGTTTCTCTCTGAGTTTGTTAAAGTTGGCTCTTTTGAAATTTAGGATGTTGGTTCGATTGTTTTCTATTGCTAGTGTTTGCCTTATATTAAATTCCAGTATGACGTGGTCGCTTTCACCCAAGGTTCCGGCAATTTCGATTCCCTCTATCACTTCTTCTCTATTTGTAAGTATTAAGTCCAGTATAGCTTTGCGTCTAGTTCCCTCCTCCACCTTTTGGGTGACAAAGTTGTCGGCTAGGTTGGTTAGGAATCTGTTTGATCTCCCGCTTGCTGCAGAGTTTGTCTCCCAGTTGATATCTGGATAGTTGAAGTCTCCCATTACTACTGTGGTATGCTTCCTGCATACATTTGTTAACTGGTTGGCAAAGAGTTCATCTATTTCTTCTGATTGGTTGGGTGGCCTGTAATATGCACCTATGGTAATGCCACTTTTTTTCTCTTTTATATTGACCCATATACATTCTGGAGAGATTTTGTCTTGGATCATGTGCATTTCTGTAGATATGTAGTGTTCTCTTACATATAGGGCAACTCCCCCTCCTCTTTTTGTAGACCTGTTTCTTTTGAACAATTTGTAACCATCCATCAGTCCATTCCATTCATGGGTTTCGTCCCACCAGGTTTCTGTTATGCCAACTATGTCATACCCTCCCTCGTGTACTATTGCTTCTAGTTTGATCTGTTTGTTCCCCAAGCTTTGAGTGTTTGTATATAAGCATTTAAGGCTTTTATGCCTGTCCATGGGTATGTTTCCTGTATCTCCTGATTGAGTTTTTCTTTTTTGTCAGCACTGCCTACTTCGTTGTTTGATTTGTTATCTTGGGATTTGTGATTGGTTTTGGGTTCTAGAGGTTCTAGAGATTGGTCACCCTCCCCCCTCAATTTTAGTTTAAAGCCCTCCTGATGAGTTGGACCAGTCTTTTTCCAAGTACATTTTTGCTTGTTTTTGTGAGGTGTAGCCCATCCTTTGCCAAGAGTCCCTCATGTAGGAAATTCAGTCCATGATCCAGGAAACCAAAGTTTTCTTGGTGACACCAACCCTTTAGCTAGTGGTTTAATTCTAATTTTTTTTCCTTCAGTGGGTGATGGCCTTTTGTTGGGAGCACTGATGAGAACACTACTTGTGCTCATAGCTGCTTAACTTTGTTGCCTAGTTGTTTGTAGTCCCTCACTATTGCACTCAGGTTGTTTGTTGTGCCGTTCATTCCAATGTGGAGGAGGAAGGGGTAGTAATCTGTGGGCTTAATTATTTTGGTTAGGTTCTCAGCCACATCTTTGATTTTTGCTCCAGGGAAACAACATACCTCCCTGGATTGTATGTCTGGTCTGCAGATGGCTGATTCTGTTCCTTTGAGGATAGAATCTCCTATTACCAACACACTTCTTTCTTTTTTGGGGGGAGGGGGCTGCAGTCTGGGGTGCTTTTCTGTTTGTCTTGGGCGTGTTTGTTGATGTGGCTTTTTAAGGGATATTTGAGGTGACATTTTAAGGGATATTTGAAGTTGTTTCTTTGCTAGGTGTCTGCATGTCTTCTTTGAGGGGGAGGTTATGGGTCTGCGTGTTTCCATCTAAGGGGAGAAATCGATTGCTCAGTTTTAGTGGGGCTGCTACTGGTTAGGTAGGTTTGGGCAGAAGGGGTTTGTTAGCTGCATGCTGTTTCTTTGAGTGTTGTGTTTCCTTCTGTGTGTGACATACCTCCATTTGTCTTCCTCCAAGGGTTTATCGGTAGGGTCAAATCCTCTGGGAGTTATTTGTTCATTGTTTGGTTCAGTTTGGGTGGAGCTTTCTTTTGTACGTTGGGGTTTGACTAGAGTTGCTTCTAAGTTCCTAACCTTTTCCTGTAGTAGTTTGCATAATTTGCATCTGATGCATGTATAGTTTGGGTGTTCTTTGGGCATAAGCACATACATGGAACATGTGTTGCATATCACAATAGTTTTAGTCGCCTGTTCCATGGGTTTGGTGTTTGATAGTCCCTCTTTTTGGTTGGTGGTTGTGCTTTGCTGTTGGCTTGTTTCTAGCTTCTGTGTTTTGGGTAATTATGCCTATTTTGCTGTCCTTTTTTCTGGTCCGCAGAAGAGAAAGGGAAGAAAAGAAAAAAAAATGCCACCACCTGCTGGCCTCCCTGTTCGCCACTGCTGCCTCGCCTCCAGCTGCAGGCCTCCTGGTTCACAGAAGAAAAACAAAAAACAAAACAAAACCCGCCATTGCCTGCAGGCCTCCGGTTTGCTGCTGCTGCCTTGCCGCTGCCTACAAACCTCCCGGTTCACCTCTGCTGTCTCACCGCCACCTGCGGGCTTCCCGGTTCACAGAGAAAAAACAAAACAAAAAACACACCGTCGCCTGCAGGCCTCCGGTTCACCGCTGCTGCCTCGCCACCGCCTACAATCCTCCTGGTTTGCCGCTGCTGTCTCACTGCTGCCTGCAGGCCTCCCGGTCCACCACTGCTGCCGCCCGCCACCTCTGCACTGCCCCCAGCCACCTCGCCGCTCCACTGCTTCATGTTGCCTTGCATTGCTGCCAGCTGGCTCCTTTTCGCTTCCCCCAGCCATCTCACTGGTCCGCTGCTTCGTGCTGCCATCAGCCACCTCCTCTCCTCCATTTGAGCTGCTGGTGCATCGCGTGGTCCTGTTTGCTACGCCGGTCTCCACTTTGTTGGGCCGGGTTGGGTCGCTGGGTCGCCAGGATCTCATGGATTACACCCCAGAGTTCTGAAGGAGCTGGCAGATGTTATATCAAAACCATTCTATCATATCATGGGGTATTTTAGAGCAGGCCTTTATTTATTTAATTTGATTTTAGAATAGATATTTATTGTGATATAGATATTTATTGTCACAGACCCAGGAAACTCCAGACCAATCAGCCTAACATCAATACCTGGGAAGATACTGGAAAAAATAATCAAAAAACAGGTCTGTGAACATCTAGAAACAAAGTTATAACTACTCGATAGCATGGGTTTGTTAAAAACAGATCATGCCAAGCCAATCTTATTTCATTCTTTGAAAAAAGTGACTAAATTAGTAGACCAGCTGTGGACACAGTATATTTAGACTTCAGCAAGGCATTTGACAAAGTAGACCACAACCTACTTCTTGGTAAGCTAGAAAAATGTGGGACAGACAGCATTACCACCTGATGGATTTGTAACTGGCTGACAAACCATACTCAGAGAGTAGTCCTTAATGGTACTACATCTACATGGAGGGTAGTAAGCAGTGGGGTACCACAAGGTTCAGTCTTAGGCCCAGTACTCTTCAACATCTTCATTAAATGACTTAGATGATGGAATAGAAGGGGAACTGTGGGGGAAAACGCACGCTCAGCAAACTGCCATGCTTCCCCCCCCCCACAAACCTCATAACCTTTTGATACCCTTTGTCCCAGTGAAGCAGCCAGAAGGTCATACCCTTTTGACTTAATGCCTCACCTACCGAAACAAATAATATGCTTAGTTCCTTCCTATCTTTTCCTGTCTTTGTTAGTTCCTTCTCCTTTCATCTCCCTGTATTTGTTCTTTACCTAGTCTTTGACCATGTAATGTGTTACTAGGAAATAGTTGCTTATATGAAGGAATTTTCCAATGGAGAAACTTTATGTCAGCATCTAATGGTTAAGCTTGTGTATGTAACAAGAATATAAAAAGCAATAAACTCACAGAGTTTGTCAAGCTGTGTCCTGCAGCTTCAAACCTCTGCTCAAGACATGCCTGTGTCTTTTTCTTAGCGTCTTACAGGGAACTCATCAAATTTGCAGATGACACTAAGCTGGCAGGAATAGCCAACAACCCAGAAGACAAGCTCAGGATCCAAAAAGATCTTGACAGACTTGAACAATGGGCCCTATCCAGCAAAATAAAATTTAATGTGGAGAAAAGCAAGGTTTTACACCTAGGCAGGAAAAACCAAAGGTACAAGTACAGATTAGATGAAACCTGGCTCAAAATCAGTAACTGTAAGAGGGACCTTGGAGTCCTAGTGGTAATCACTTAAACATGAGCAAGCAGTGTGTGGCAGCAGGCAAAAAAGCTAATACAATCCTTGATTGTATAAAGAGAGGCAAAGGATCAAAATCATGCGAAGTATTAGTACCGCTTTATAAAGCCTTAGTAAGACCACATCTGGAACACTGCATCCAGTTTTGGTCACCATGTTACAAAAAAGATGCTGAGTCTTTGGAAAAAGTACAAAGAAGAGCAACTAAGATGATTAAAGGTCTGGAGACAAAAACATATGAAGAACGGTTGCAGGAATTGGGTATGGCCAGTCTAGAGAAAAGAAGGACTAGAAGTGACATGATAACAGTATTCCAGTATTTGAGGGGCTGCCACAAAGAAGAGGGGGTCAACTTAATTTCAAAAGCACCAGAAGGCAAGACAAGAAACAATTGTAGCGGGGCTGTCTGAGAGTGTTTGCAGGAGCTCGGTTGGGAAGGGAGAGATTGGGACAGCTGCTGCTGGCTTTGGGTAATCTCCATGCGGGTGTTGAAGCAGGAAAAGGGGCGGATCTCAGTTGGAGTTCGGAATATCACAGGCCTCCCAGTGCGGCTGAAGGATCGGATGTTGTTGGGGCAGGTGAGCCCAGCTACTCCAATTGAGTCTCTGGATGGTAAGGGAGAGATGGAGGGAGAGGTCTTGATGGATCAGTTTTATCCTAGAAATACCCAGCTTCCTCTTGAGTGGCGAGAGAGAGCGAGGAACCAGCTTTGGAAGTGGAGGCATTTATTCTCGAGAGACGATTTTGATGTAGGCTACGCTAGGAGTGCCAAACATGAAATCCGACTGAGGGAGGATAAACCCTTTAGGGAAAGGTCTCGGCGGATCCCTTTGAGCGACTTAGATGATCTTCGGGAGCACCTAGCAGAGTTAAAAAGGACTGGGGTCATTAGGGAGTCTCGAAGTCCTTATGCTTCCCCTATAGTGGTGGTCCGAAAGAAGAACGGGACCCTAAGGATGTGTATAGATTATCGTACCCTTAACCGAAGGACCATCCCTGACCAGTATACAACTCCTCGGATAGAGGATGCTTTGCAGTGTTTGTCAGGGGCAAAGTGGTTCAGTGTGCTAGAGTGGTTACCATCAGATCCCCATGCATCCAGAGGATAGGGAGAAAACCGCGTTCATCTGCCCATTGGGATTTTATTAATTCAATCGAATGCCGCAAGGGTTGTCAGGGGCTCCAGCAACCTTTCAAAGGTTTATGGAACGGACAGTGGGGGACATGAACCTGATAGAGGTGTTGGTCTATTTAGATGACATTATTGTCTTTGGGGAGACACTTGAGCATCATGAGGAGCGTTTAGAGAAGGTATTGACAAGGCTCCAGGAGGAGGGGCTGAAATTGTCGTTAGAAAAATGCCAATTTTATCAGCCATCTGTCACCTATTTAGGGCATGTCGTCTCAGCCGAGGGAGTGGCAACGGACCCCGCTAAGCTTGAGGCCGTGGTTTCTTGGCCTAGGCCCCAGAGTGTTGCTGAACTGCAGTCGTTTCTGGGGTTTTGTTCATACTATCGGAGATTTGTGGAAGGGTTTGCTAAGATAGCTCGCCCGCTTAATGAGTTGTTAAAAAATGAGGAGGTAGAGGACACAGTGGGTCGTTCGAATCCAATCCATAAAACTAGGGGGCCCAGGAAGTTGCGAGAATCTATTCAGGCAGAATGGACTGAGCGTTGTGAACAGGCTTTTGATCAGCTGAAGCAGAGGCTTACAAACACCCCAGTCTTAGCTTATGCCGACCCCAATCGACCGTATGAATTACATGTAGATGCCAGTCGGGATGGTCTTGGGGGTGTTATATCAGGAGCATGATCAACGTTTGAAGCCCATTGCATATATTAGTAGGGGTTTAACCCCCGGGGAAAAGAATTATCCCACCCATAAGCTGGAATTTTTGGCACTCAAGTGGGCGGTTGTGGATAAGTTGAGGGATTATTTGTATGGGGCAGAGTTTGAAGTTAAAACGGACAATAATCCACTTACGTATTTGCTCACCACTGCTAAACTTGATGCCACGGGGCATCGGTGGCTAGCTGCCCTTTCTGGGTTTAGGTTTGGTTTAAGATATCGTCCAGGTGTGGGAAACATTGATGCAGATGCTTTGTCAAGGAGGCCCCAGGGTTCAGGGGCAGGCACTAGGGAGTGGGTACAATTGCCCCCTGATGGTATCCAAGCGCTGTATCGAGGGGTTGAGCATCGAGCTAGGGGAGCAATTGGGGCTGAATCAGTGGGGGTTACCATTGCAGGTGTCCCCAAATTATACTGCAATCCTATTCAGATCAGGGGGGAGGGTAGGTTTGCCCTGACTAAGAAAGATCTGTGGAGGGACCAGGTGGAAGATCCCCTCTGTGGCTTGGTCGGAAGAGCTCTAAGAAGTGGTCAGCGGGAGGTCCTACTCACTGATGCTCCCAGAGGAGCATGAGTGTTGCACAAGGAGTGGGACCGCCTGCAGTTTCGTGATGGAGTAATCTATCGGAGGGGCTTCTCGGATGGGCTTGAAGAAAGGTGGCAACTTTTGCTTCCAGAGAAACATAGAGGAGCAGTACTGACAGCGCTCCATGACGAGCATGGGCATTTGGGGCCAGAAAAGACTTTTAATTTAGTAGTGGATCGGTTCTACTGGCCCTGCATGAAGAAGGAAGTCAGGGACTACTATAGATCTTGTCTGCGTTGTATTCAGAGGAAAACTCTGCCATCTAGAACTGTGCCAATGGGCCATTTACAGAGTCATGGGCCCTTGGACTTGGTCTGCATCAATTTCCTTTCCTTAGAACCGGATGTATGTGGACAAGGAAATGTGTTGGTCGTGACCGATCATTTTACCCATTATGCCCAGGCCTTCCCAAGAAAAGATCAGCGCGCTGTTACGGTGGCCAAAGTATTAGTGGAGAAATTTTTCGTACACTACGGGCTACCTCAGCGCATACATTCTGACCAAGGGAGGGATTTTTTTTTATTAAAAGTTTTATGAAGATTACATTATAAACCCCCATACCCACCCCAAAACCCCACCCTCCCCCTCCCCCACTTCCCAGAGCTGAACACAGGGTTACAAATATAATAATCAAAATCTATCTAGCATTAACCAACTATTAAAATAACCAAGTCCATAATGCGCTTTAACTCCCCTTTAACACAAATTTAAACAAATTAAAATTAAACACAATAATAAACATATTCATAACCTAAATATTAAACATACAATACTAATATTAAAAATAATAATAATATCATATAATTAAAACTAACAAAAATTCCATTAAAATAAACTAAATTCCATTAAAATAAACTATTAATAATAACAATACTCTAGAGTTTACTCATAACCCAAATGAAACTTTTTAGTCCCATATTTATTCTGAATATAATATAGTATTAGTGGAGAACTTTTTCATACACTACGGGCTACCTCAGCGCATACATTCTGACCAAGGGAGGGATTTTGAAAGTAGGCTGGTCAAGCAACTGCTGGGCTTGTTGGGTATTCGGAAGTCCCGCACCACCCCGTACCACCCGCAAGGCGATTCGCAGCCCGAGAGATTTAACCACACTCTCTTGGACATGTTGGGAACCCTCACTGAAGTGCAGAAACAGCATTGGACACAACATATCTCCACCGTCGTGCACGCCTATAACAGCACAAGGAGTGACATCACCGGGTATTCCCCGTACCGGCTAATGTTTGGCAGGGAAGCCCGCCTGCCGGTGGACCTGGCTTTTGGTACCTCAATGGATGAGACCTCTTTTAAGTCTCACCGTAATTATGTGGACAGGTTGAGGAGGAGCTTAAAGGGGGCTTATGAAAAAGCCACAGAGGCCGCAGGGGTCCGGGAGCGGTGGAACAAGAGAAATTACGATCTGAGAGTAAGGGTCCAGGATTTACAGTTTGGGGACCGAGTGCTGTTAAGAAATTTGGGCCCCACTGGGAGGCACAAATTGGCCGATTGGTGGGGCTCCCAGTTATATGTGGTTAGCAAAAAACTACCGGGGTTGCCAGTATACCGAATACAACGGGAGGGAGGCACAGGACCCTTGAAAGCATGGCATCAGAACCATCTATTGCCCTTGCATGAGGCAGTACGAACTACCCAGCCAGTTCCCGTAGATAAGCCCCGTGTAGTGGGAAGGGGAGTGGGAACCAGGGCGAAACCCATCTCGTCTATAGAGAAGGAAGCAGAAGATTCTGAAGAAGAGGGGGGCATAGGTTGGTTATGGTTATCAGGGGATGTGGGGATCGTACCCCAGGCTGTGGGTGGCGAGGTGGAGTTAGAACAGCCAGGGCCTGATGGTTTGGAATCTGTGCCTAGAGCTTGTGAACAGGAGGAGACCCCCCAGAGAGTTGAGGCCAGGGATCAGTCTGGGGAATGGTCAGAACAGGACGGATTGTTGCCCCCAGACACTGTAGAGCCAGGGGAATTGTTGGAGGTGGATCAGGCTACTTCACGGGGTCTGCAATCGCCAGTGTCAGAGGCAGAGTTGCTAGTCCCGGGTACCTCTGGGGGTGGGGGATCACCAGAGGACGGCGCCCATGATACTGTTGAGCCTAAAGTGCAGAGACCGAGGCGGGTGATACGCCCGGTGAAGAGTCTCCTTCTGAAGGAAGAATTTGAAAACCCCCCCCATATTTTCCCTCTTCCATATATTGATCAAACAAAGAAAGGCCTCCAGAGACAGAAAAGACAAGCTGCTGAGTGAACTAGCTTAAAAAGGCACATTCCCCTTTAAGAATTAGCTATTGGCTAGAAAGGAAGAAAAAAGAATGTAAATAAGTACTGGCTGGCGGCTAAGGCAGCCTCCCCAAATGGCTCCATTCATAAGTAAAGGAATGCTACAGGCAAAATCCATTCAGGAGAAAAATACTTCAAAATCCCTTGCAGCAAAACTTACAGCTAACAACAGCAGAGCAATAGAAGCTAACACGAGACATCAGCCAAATAGAAATTGCCAAACACTCCTTAAGAACACAAAGCCCACATTGCA
>NW_015391534.1:21356-23199 GCF_001527695.2 Protobothrops mucrosquamatus
GACCTGGGGAGTTTGTATTGTTTTCCCCGTTGCTTCTTGCACTAGGTGAAGTGCCCTGTGAATGACTAGTGACTTCAGTTTGACTTTCCTGCCCGTCTCCTGTATTCGAGCAGTCAGGGCCCTGTTGATCGCTAAACCTGGTTGACCTCCCATCTATGGAGTTTTCTAACCCCTCTGAACTCATTGCCGCGTTTCCGGACGGAGTGCGGGTTTCCTGGCTCGTTTCTGTAGTGCTAGGGTCTAGGGATGCCTCCCTGTTAGCCCTGATGCGTGAGGACATCCTTCTTTGAGCCATTTCAGCAAGGGATGTGTTTCCCCTTTGTTTTGCCTGCTCTCTTGCATGTTGTGAGTTGTGAGTATGCTCCCAGGTATTCTCCGTGTCTGGAGTATTGCTTGTTAGGGGTGGATAATTAGTCTGCCACCGGTGGGACTCCCAGGCTGGAGTGTGTGTGTGGGTGTCTGTGTACCCCCTTTCCCAAGAACTGCTACCTGAAGCACCTGTGGAGCTTGGGTGTTGAGTACCCGATTCACTCCCCGCAGCCATCGTTGGCTGTTGATTTTGATTCCCAGAATGCATTTCCCATTCCTCCTCCCCCCCTAGAGGAGACTGAGAAGGAACCATAGGCAAGTCCCATCTCACACGTAGTTGATCAATGTGGCGGCGAAGCACGCGGCCGTCAGTCAGGGACACCTCGTAGGACAGAGGCCCCGAGACCTTGCAGACCACCGCCGGGACCCAGAGGTGGCCAGGCCCGTAATTCCTGGCCCAGACAGGATCACCTTCACGTAGAACCCTTGGTGGGTGTGGCTGAGACACCTGTGCAGCTACACGTTCCGGATGCAGCCTGTCCAATTTAGTCACGAGCCGACGACCCCAGCGGAGTTCGGCCGGGCACTTACCCGTGGCAGTGCATGGAGTAGTACGATGTGCCAGAAGAAAGTCAGCCAACCTGTGATGCCAATTACCGTAAGTCAGCTTCTTGAGGGCGTCCTTGGCGACGCGGACCATCCGTTCAGCCAGAGCGTTGGTGGAAGGATGGAAGGGAGCCGAAGCAGCGTGGCGGATCATGTTGGTCCGAAGAAATCCCTGAAACTCAGTAGAAGTAAATTGAGGACCGTTATCCGACACTATTTATTTATTTATTTATTTATTATTTATATTTCTACCCCGCCCTTCTCCCTGCGGACTCAGGGCGGCTTACAGCCATTTAAAACAAATACATAAATACAAAAATACTAAAGTTAAAATATTAATTAAGATGAAATATTATTAGGCCTTTGTTATTTTTTAAAAATTATTATAAAACCAAGCTAAAAAATAACCCTTAGGCCAGTCCTGCCAGCTTAAATAGCCATGTCTTGAGGGCGCGGCGGAAGGAAGGGAGATCCGGGATCACCCGGATCTCTGGGGGTAGTTCGTTCCATAGGGTGGGAGCTCCAACCAAGAAGGCCCTCCCCCTGGGGGTCGCCAGCCGGCACTGTCTGGCTGACGGCACCCTGAGGAGACCCTCTCTGTGGGAGCGTATCGGCCGATGGGAGGTAATCTGAGGCAGAAGGCGGTCTCGGAGATAGCCAGGTCCAATGCCATGGAGCGCTTTGAAGATGATAATCAACACCTTGAAGCGCACCCGGAAAGCCACCGGCAGCCAGTGCAGCTCGCGCAGCAACGGCGTTACATGGGAGCGACGAGTCCCTCCCAACACCGCCCGCGCGGCTGCATTCTGGACTAACTGGAGCCTCCGAGTGCTCCTCAAGGGGAGCCCCATGTAGAGAGCATTGCAGTAGTCCAGGCGGGAGGTGACAAGAGCATGGGTGACTGTGCGCAAGGCGTCCCGGTCCAGAA
>NW_015391534.1:25668-46079 GCF_001527695.2 Protobothrops mucrosquamatus
TGGGGCGATTAAGCTCTCGGCGATCTCAAAGGCGTCTTGCCCACAAACGCACAACAATGTGGCAGCCTTTAAGCCTTCCTCCCGAATCTGGTTTATGCGGAAATACGTCTCGACTCTTGCCACATAAGATTCCCACCTCTCGGGGTGAGAGACGTCGAATTCCGCTAAACGCCCAACTTTCGCCATGATCGAGGATCAGATTTTCTTCTTCTTCAGCCGCACGCACCCTCCAGCGATTTCGTACTGGCAGGATAACGCTGACTTCCACGCCGTTTTCTCTTCCGGACTTCTTTGGGTGAGTCTTCAAGCTTTCCTAGCTGTAGAGACTGAATCCCACCTTCGTCGCCAGTGTTAAGTCCAGAGAATAATGGCGCTTGAGACGAAGCATTTCTAACAAGTCTTTATTCTCTGCTTCCATTCTACGAACAACCCGAGCAGAGGCACGCAGGCCTCTATTTATACCTTCTGATCCCCGGGCAAGTTCAACCAATCATGAGGCGGTCTTTTCCCGCCTTGCGCATGCGCACTAGGCCGGCGCCGCTCAGTCTGGTCCCGGGCAGCTTCTGCAAATGCCCGGGACTCTTGCAACGTCCCGAGCCTGCCTCTTGCAGGCTCAGGACACAACAATCATCATCATCATCATCATCATCATCATCATCATCATCATCATCATCATCATCATCATCATCATCATTTCCTCCTCCTCCTCCTCCTCCTCCTCCTTCTTCTTCTTCTTCTTCTGTGCAGCTGACTCCACCTCCTCCCAAGGCTGCTGCTTTTTTTCTCTCTCCCTCTCCTGCCCAAACTGCCTCCTTTTATAGCCTCTCCTGTCTTTGCCCCCTCCTCCTTTCTCATGGGGGAGGGTGAGCCAGAAGTGAGCCTGGGGCCTTTGCAGCTCCAGAGGACTCTCTCACTGTAAATCCTTGCCTGTGCTGGCTCTTTCCCTCCCCCACTACACTTGGCTAGTCAGGTCTGCGTACCACCTGCCACTCATTAATGTACCACAAGTGGTACGCGTACCACTGGTTGAAAAGCCCTGTTCTATGATGTCTGTAATTCCCCAGACAATGCAGGTACAGAATCAGAAGGAGGTGACTGTTGTGCCAAGATA
Source organism: Protobothrops mucrosquamatus (assembly GCF_001527695.2). Lineage (NCBI taxonomy): Eukaryota > Metazoa > Chordata > Lepidosauria > Squamata > Viperidae > Protobothrops > Protobothrops mucrosquamatus. The sequence goes on from NW_015391534.1 coordinate 26,780, forward strand.
TGATCAGCTGAAAATGGCAGGACCCCTTCCCGATGTCTGGTCTCCTAGAGGCAGCATATCAGACGTCTTACTTTGGGCTTTATCGTGCAAAGTACCCTGTTTAGGTCCAACCTCAGCGTTATGGGAAGCAACTGGCTGAGATCCTGGTACTAACTTCCCAGGGTGAGATACACGTGACGGGGTCTTTGGGTTTTCCTGGCCAGCATCTGGACTCACCCAACCATGTGTAAGAAGAAACCGTCCTTGCCGAGATATGTGGGGGGCAAAGCAACAAGAGAGTTCATGCTTGGAGGGTGTGTCAGATTGTACATCCCAGTCCACAGCAACTGTCCCCATAGTCATGTCACATACCTTGACCATGACCAGAACCTGACCTCCAACTTGACCACCCTCTCCATAATCCCCCCCCCCGGTAAGGATAGAACAGGCTCCACAAAAAAGAAAGAAAGCATGGAGTAGGGAAAGAAAAACAAGACAGAGTAACAAAAAAGAAAAGATGAACAACCCAAACCAAAAAAAACCCAGGCGTCAGCCAAGAGAGAGAGGAACGATGCCTGTGGTGCGAGTAAGCAGGAAGCCGGTGAGAGGAAACTGCCCGTGTAGAAGCCCGGCAGGCACAGGTATCACAATGACCAAAACGTCCCGGTATACAGATCAGTGTTGGCCCTCAAACAGAAGCTTCAGCCCAAGGTCGTCCCCAGCACCAGGGGCCATAGTCCAAGCAACTTGGTCCTCAGCGTCAGAAGGTGGTGAAGAAGAGCGAAGGCGAGTGTGATGAATCCAAGCACGAATTCCAGCAACCTTGACTGCCATGTGGGTAGCGAGAAGAACAACGAAGGGTCCTTTCCAGCATCCAGCTAAAGGGGCAGAATCAATCCAGGATCTGACAAGCACCCAATCACCAGGAAGGGAAGGAGGGAGTGGATGATCCAATCCTGGATGATGGAGGACCTGAACAGCTCGAGAAATGGAAGAAACATCATTAGCAAGAGAGTGTATATATTCCCTGAGGGCCTGGTCTCCAAAAACAGGAAGGGAAGCGGGTAAGGAAGAGTGATAAAGAAAGGGCCGACCATACATGATCTCAAAGGGGAACAGGCCAAGAGGTCGTCCGGGGGCAGTTCTCACATGCAAAAGAGCAAGGGGCCTGTGACACCCGCTGGGTAATATCAGAAATAAAGTGGGGCCCATAGCCAGAGCCAATGCCTTGCTAAGGAAAGGAAAAAAGCGGAACAATTCCCTTCAGGAGGGCCTCAACCACCGCACATGCCTTGTTAGTACAACAGGGAAAGGCCTCATTCTATCCAGAGAAAGCACCCACAAAAACATGCAAGTTCCTGAAAACCCCGTGTCCATGGCAACTCAGTAAAATCAACCTCCCAAAAACTAGCGGGATCCTGGTCAGCCCCAAGCCTCCCCAAGGGGAACTTAATAATTTCCACAGGTCATTACATCAACAAATCACACATTGCTTGATCATTGTGAGGGCCTTGTTATAGATCCTAGGACAAATATAGCCCTTCATGAGAAACTCAGCCCTCGTAACCCCAATGAGTGCTGGCATGCAAGTTCTGTAAGAGGGCCCATAATTCACGTCTTGGGAGAAGGCATTTCCTGTCCTTCTCCAGCCTATGTCCATGAGAAACAGCACCCAGTCTATAAGCTCTGTGCCCATCGTGTGAAATATATGTGGGAACCAGCACAAGCAAATGTGAGGGTACAAGCGCACCCATATACCAAGGGGACAGGGGACCTGATGCGGCAGACTTTTGCGGTGCAGTCAGCCAAGGCGTTTCCCCTTCCATGTTCAGTATCAACCCTAACATGGGCCCTCACATGCATGACAACTACCTTATGCAGGAGCAAAACAGCATCCAATAGCCTTAACATGTCCTGCCCATATTTAATAGGAGTGGTGAGTGAACCACACTCTGTCCACGTGCATGTATAACACATATGTACTGTCTATAAATATATTAACTGCACCATCTGATTTCTCCAAGTCCCTTGTCAAGGCAATGAGTTCAGCTTCCTGAGCTGAGGTATCTGCAGGGAGAGCAGCTGCTTCCACTACCTGGTCCAATGTGACCACGGCATAGCCAGCTAGCCTGTCTCCCTGACCCATAAAACTGCTGCCGTCTATATACAGGTCCCTGTCCACCTCCTCCAATGGCTGGTCAACTAGATCCAGCCGGCCACAAAATACTTCTGTAATAGTCTGTACACAATCATGATCACCATCCTGTTCCAGTTGGGGAAGAAAGGTTGCTGGATTGAACCTGCTACTGCACTTAATATGAACTTGTGGGTTGTCAAGGAGTGCAATCTGATACCGTTCTAGTCTGGAGGCTGTAAGCCAACGGCCCCCCTTAGATGCTAACAAAGCCTGGATGGAATGAGGTGATTCCACTGTGATAGGAGCCCAAAAGGTTAATTGTCCAGCAGCCTCCAAAAGAAGAACAGCAGCTGCAGCAGCCCGAAGGCATGCTGGCCATCCTTGAGCAACAGGATCCAGTTGTTTGGAAAAATAGGCAACAGGGTGAGACCAAGTACCAAGGGTTTGAGTAAGGACCCCAGCAGCCACCCCTTTACCTTCAGCCACATACAAGGTGAACGGTTCAGTGACATCAGGAATGAATAAGGCGAATACCACCCATAAAGCATTCCAAAGGATTGAGTATTGCAGCTGACACAGAATGGCCATTGGCCCCAAAGACCTGGAATGTTTGTGAGGAAGGGTTGCCAAGGGGCTTATTTAATACTGAATGTGATGCCCCTGTATCAATCAAAAAGGGTATTGTTTTCCTCTGACTTTGAACTGTATCAGGGGTGAAGAGGAAGAATCATCCATAAGGGCTAGGAAATAAAGGCCCCAGCCCCTCACACACACACCCTTATATCTGGAGCATGGTTGTGGAACAGCACCCTATTGGACAGTTAGGAAGGGAACATAAAAGACATTCCCTGCTCCAGCGGCCAAATGTCATGCATATACAACACCAGTCCTGTCTCAGGGCAAAAGACTGCAATGGGTGGTCTGGGGGGTGCCTGGAATTTGGGTGACATTGTCCCATTTCTCTCTTGGTGGTAGGGGGCCCTACCACTCCTCACCATCCTCTTCCGCAAGTCCCACTTTTCCCCCCTCCCACTAGGACAGGGCTTTGTGGGCGGGGAACCCTGGCTCTGTAGTGACATGTGGACTGAGCCAGCATGGAGGAAAAAGTAGAAAACCTAGCCCCAGAAACCAACTATGACAAATACGAAAGGCTGCTCCATTTCCCTTCTCTCAGAAAAGTCAAGCCGAAAAATAAAAGTACCAGAGAAGAGGGGTTTTTTTCTCTCTCCTCTCCCTTCCTCCCCCGCCTGGCTCAGTTAATAGCCTTGGGCAGACGGCCAAGAAACACATGAAGGAAAAGATAAAGATAAGTGCTAACTGTGACCAAAAGCTGACAGGTTTGCCCTACACACACATAAAAACCAATACCAGTATTAACCCCAAACATACCAGCACCTATGACAAGACAAAAACTTCATCAACAAGTCATTTCCTTCCCTGGGTGATAGGATTAATCAATCCTGCTGAAAGGGAAAAAAAACAAGCTAAGAAAGTAAGAAGAACAAGCTTCCTACAAATCTCATCAAAACTTAAAATAGCAAAGAGTACAAATTGTACCACGCATTCAGGCGATTTTTACTAGCCAGTCCAGAAGTCATTGCTGAATCAGTTCTCTGTCTGGTGTTTGTAATAAAATCCACTTTCTGGCAGCTTGCTTCGCTCAGAGTCAACCATTGTTATTCATTTTTAGCCTACTTTTTCCTCCCAAGTCTGAGTTATTCACCACTCCTTTGTTCTACATTAAAGAAATGCACATTCTCTTTTTCTATATTTGCTGCTTTTTCTGCAGCTGCAGGAATTGTATCCAGAGAGGAAATAAAATGCCTGCTCATGTTATTTGTCCCACAACTGACATGATGTATTGTGTTTGCATAAGAGGTTTGGGGCTGTATTCTCAAATATTGTAACTTTTTTTTAAAGCAGCATTTCCTACCAGACGCCTTTCCTCTGTTGTTAGAAAGACATCCAGCATGGCTTGGAGGTCTGCCCAGTTAGTGGCATAAGTTTGAAGAATGAACAGAACCAATTCAGAATATTTGCGTGGGGTTTCAGTGTAAGAACCCAATCGGTCCTCCCGTGCATAAAAATCAGATGTGGAGAAGGGGGTATGAACCAGGACCTTATTAGTGTCCCCCCCTTCTAATAGCTACTTGCCCCATGAGGGAGTAGATCCCCTTATAGGGTGGTGGAGCAGACGCTAAAGCAGGAAAGGGTCACCACAACCCACAGTCTTGAAGCACCTGCTTATTCTCGTGTAAGGTCCCCCCCCCAAAAAAAGCATATTAAGAATGCTGATCATGATCTATGCCTCTTTAAGCATAGTCTCCCATGGTTTCAAAAACTCCCAAATTTATGGATCTCCCTGTGGGCCAAACAGTGGGTATGTCTTGGTGACAGAAGTTATTGTACTTAATTAGAGTTTCAATTTCATATCCCGACGGGTTTTAAGCTTACCAAAGTTCCTTGTGACACACTCAAGGGGGCTGAGGGCACATCCCTTCCTCTTATTCATTCTAACTGGTCTTCCTGGGGCTGAGCCCATGTGTTCAAGTCATTCACACTACTTGCACAGCCTGTTGGGCCACAAGAGATCCACTGACCTTTGGCTACGATCAGTATCACGCCTAGGCCTGGTCAACAGCGGGAAATATATAAGGAGCAACCAAAAACCACACACCACTCACAACCCGTTGGACCACGAGAGTACAAGGTTAAGCCCCTTGCTTTCTAAACTCCCCCAGAACCCCCCAAAAGAGGGGGGCTAGGTGCGGCTGGCAAAAACCCTTCCGCCCATCTCTGGTCCAGGGCTTTTCAACCGGTGGTATGCGTACCACTTGTGGTACATTAATGAGTGGCAGGTGATAAGCAGCCCTGACTAGCCAAGTGTAGTGGGGGAGGGAAAGAGCCAGCACAGGCAAGGACTTACAGTGAGAGAGTCCTCTGGAGCTGCAAAGGCCCCAGGCTCACTTCTGGCTCAGCCTCCCCCGTGAGAAAGGAGGAGGGGGGTGGAGACAGGAGAGGCTATAAAAGGAGGCAGTTTGGGCAGGAGAGGGAGAGAGAAAAAAAGCAGCAGCCTTGGGAGGAGGTGGAGTGAGCTGCGGAGGAGGAGGTGATGATGATGATGATGATCAAGCAGGCTGGCCATGAGCTGATCTACAACTGCTGTGGCAGCCACCTGTGCTGGCAGCAGCAAACAGGCAAGAAATGCAGCAGGGGAGGGGTCGCCCTCCAAGAGGAATGAAAAAAGGCAGCAATGGCTGGAGGTGAGGCACGAGGGAGGGAGATGGAGAGTGGAAGGATTCTTATGTGCTTTTGTGACTTTGAAGTTCTGGGATTTGTGCAATGGGGGCTTTGTGTTCTTAAGGAGTGTTTGGCAATTTCTATTTGGCTGATGTCTCGTGTTAGCTTCTATTGCTCTGCTGTTGTTAGCTGTAGGTTTTGCTGCAAGGGATTTTGAAGTATTTTTCTCCTGAATGGATTTTGCCTGTAGCATTCCTTTACTTATGAATGGAGCCATTTGGGGAGGCTGCCTTAGCCGCCAGCCAGGACTTACATTTTTTTTCTTCCTTAAGTGCTGGCTGCGCTTACTTTCCTTTCTAGCCAGTAGTTAATTCTTAAAGGCGAATGTGCCTTTTTAAGCTAGTTCACTCAGCAGCTTGCCTTTCCTTGTTTGATCAATATATGGAAGAGAGAAAATATGGGGGGGGGGTTCAAATTCTTCCTTCAGAAGGAGATGGGAATGAGAAAAAGGGAGGCAGGGAAGGGAGGGGGGAAAGGAAATCCCGCCTTAGCACTTGGCCACCAGCAGCTCTGCCATTGACTTTGCTTGTCAAAAGGTTGCAGAAGGGGATCACTTGACCCTGGGACACTGTGACCACCATAAATATGAATCAGTTGCCAAGCATCCAAATATAAATCACATGACCCTGGGCATGCTGCAATGGTCATAAGTGTGAAAAATGGTCATAAGTCATTTCAGTGCAATTGCAACTTTGAACAGGGTTTTTTTTTTGGTCAATTTTTTGACACCTTGCTAGGTGGTACTCGAATATTGCCATATCCTAAAAGTGGTACAATCGGTAAAAAGGTTGAAAAGCCCTGCTCTGGTCAACGGTGGGAAATAATTCAAGGACACAAACACACTTTTACACACATACACACTCCCCCAGGCAAGCCGGTGCAACAAAGTAATGTATATCTGTGTGTCCTACCTTATCTTCAGCCCTCCTGAGTATGCAGGAATCAAGTAAAAGGCAACCAAAAAGAAGAAAAAACTGGTTCCTGTTAAAAACCACAGTGAAGAGTCAAGAAGGGGGGCACCTCCAGGAAATCCCAGAGTGCGCTCGGTGCCTTCCCATTTCCTGAGCCTACCTAGGACCAACCAAGCACCTCTCCTGGAAGCCAGGCTCGCCAAAAATGATATGCAGGTTCTGAGGTTTTGCTTGATAAAGAAATACAGGAAACCAGAAGTTGCCTTCAAGCTTTACATTTTTATTCAGCTGAATAGAGATGGACTCCTCTAAATGAGGGGAGCCCCGAATGACAAGAAATCCTTGTATTTATTCTTTCTAATTACATAAGCAACCCATCCAGCAAAACTGACACACATAAGATAAAGATTTCACCCAGTAAGTCTGGCACACTGCAGATAAGAAGGGAGAAAGCAGAAGTAGCTAAACATGTTCCCATTTGGGTGTTTCCCTAAAGATATTGTATGTTCTTGGGTGGGTTAGGACATTGGGTGTTGTCCTTGCTGTCCTTTCATGACCCTGCATCCAGGACTACAAGTGACCAGAGACAGAGGGGCCATCTGTATATTGATACTGTCCCCTAAGTCCTGGTCAGCAGTATAGGAATATACACCATTGCTAAACAAATATGCGAAAGATGTTTGATTTGTAGAAAAGTAAATAAGAGTGCTATGAGAAAACAATCTCTTGGGGGAAGACCTTTGGCAATATGACCCTTTCAGAGTATTCAGATAGATTATACTGAGTTACCACTGGTGGGTTGAGTAAAGTATCTATCATGCTCAGCTAAGGTAGAACATGCTAATGCCACTATTAAACAAACCCTAACGAAGTTCAGGGTAGAACTGCAACTACCCTGGACAAAGTTATTGCCACTGGCCCTTCTCAGAATTAGAACCAGACCCTGAAAAGATATTGGACTTTCACCCTATGAAATGATGTTTGGTGTACCATATATGGGAAGGGAGTCTGAATTCCCATCTATAGTAACTAAAGACAAAGTATTAAGGAATTATATACTTGGGCTGTCCTCTTGTCTTTTCTCAGAAACAAAGGATTGTTAGCCCAGATGCCTCCACTCGAGTTCGTGGTCCACAAGTTCCAGCCTGGTAATTGGGTTCTGATCAAAACCTGGTGAGACGAAAAGCTGAGTCCAGCCTGGGATGGGCCCTACCAAGTCCTCCTAACAACTGAAACAGCAGTACGAACAAAAGAAAAAGGGTGGTTGTATTACACCAGAGTGAGAGGACCTGTAGAAGAACCTAAGGAGTGGAGAGTACAACAAGGAGACAACCCTTTAAAATTAACTATAACTCGAACCTAATGTGGCTACTGTTTCATGGGGAATTAATAGCCTGGGTATTATTTACCATATTTCTCATTATAGGAGTTGTGTCTTTATATCTTTTCAGGAGAAGCTGGTGGCCAATGCTATTTTATCCCAGGAGTCCAGCTGAGGCCGAAATAGGACTCCAGACACTGCCAGATGTGTTGGTTCTGTGATTGTAATTGTATTACCGAATGCTGTTGTTGCTATCATTGTTGTGATTATGGGCCTGTATGTGGGTGTGTTGTCCCATGTGACATAGTAATAATTGAAGAGTGGATATAAAACCAATGTGTAATCCAGAGGAATTCATAATACTAGAGAGTTCCACTCCGGTACCAGATTTAAACACTGTAATTGTGTCCAGTAGTCTTGTGTGGGAACCCCTGGAACTCACAGCAGAAGAATTATTGGAATTACTACAAGTATGGAGTGGAGACTAATATTATTTACCTCCTCTCTGATATGTCTAACAGCAGTCAGCCATCTAGGGATATGGGAGGAAAATGAGGCATTGAAGAATGAGACCCTTTATGCACAAACTCTGAATATCACTGACTGCTGGATATGCCAACATATGCCTGTAAGGGCAGGAGGGGGCCTATTACTACAGGCTGTCCCCTTAAATAAATCAAGCTGGCAAACCTAGAACTGGACCACAGTATATTATAAAGAACAGAATAACACTATCCTGAGACTGGGGGCTAGAATACCATCCCTAGCCACATTATGTATTAAGCATAACAATAGTTCATCAAGATGGAGGTTAGGCGACTACCCCCTTTGTAATTACATTCTTCAAGTGAACACCTCTGGCATGGGATTTATAGAAGGGATAGTGTATGAAAGATGGTATGGTAATAATACTATGGCATGCATGTTACTAGAATCCCTGAGCATGATTGCATTCCAGGGAGTACAACAGGTTAACCAAGGATTTCTATTTGCTGTAGGCAATTGGTGGTTTTTGTGTGGTCACAGTGTTTCTAAGGGGGAGTAGGAGTGGGTCTGAATTGGTGTAGTATCACAATACTAGCCAGTTGGACAGAGTCACTGTTTAATCAAACCATTAAAGCTCTAAAATTACTAAATGAGGAAAAAGGACAATTAAGAACAGTTGGTATTCAGAATAGACAAGCTTTAGACATAATTTTGGCAGCAAAGGGCAGAATATGTGCATTAATAAACTCCCATTGCTGTGTCTATATTACTAATTATCAGGCTAATATCACTGAAACCATACAGACGATAGAAAAATTGATTAATGAGAACCCAATAAGGGCTGAAAATAATGGGGACTTTGGCTGGTTAACCAGCTGGATTCCTAATTTGGGTCTATGGGGACAGAGGTTACTTAGCTTGAGCATTCTGATTATAGTATTACTTTTGAGCTTATGTTGTTGCATGCAATGTATCCCGCTACTTATTTCATCCTTTAGGGAAGGAATTATGAATAAAGGTCAAACTAAATTAATGAAGGTGATGCTAGCCTGGATAAGCCAACCTCCCAGGACTGAGGATATTGAAAAGGCAAACAAAATTCTACAAGAATTTGAAAGATATCAATCTGTAGAAAATTCTAATGGGTATCTATAAGAAAAAGGGTGGATTGTGAGATATAATATAATACACTGTAATTTTCCATAATGTAGACTAGCATATAGCTTATGAATGATAAGGTTTATTCTGTGTTCAAACTACCTAGAGTTAGTATTTTAAAGTATAACCACACTACTACATATCCAAAGCACAGTGAAGGGATTTTATTGTGTTTATGATTTTAGTATGTTTAAGCTTGACACTAGCAGCTATTATATATATATATGAATGCTTTTGTTTGAACACCCTGTCGGCCCAAATATGGGAAGGAGAAATCTTCCAATCCAAATTTTGAATATATATATATATATATATATATATATATATATATATATATATATATATATATATATATATATATATATATATATATATATATATATATATATATATATNGCTTCTGGGAGTAGTGTGTGTGATCGCAGCTGTTTCTTCCTTTTTTTTTAATTTTTTTTTTATTTTTTTTTTATTTTTTTTTATATATATGTCTTTGGTTATTCGGGTTTTCTCCCGCGTAAAATTGGAAGTGTCTTGGCGACGTTTAAATCCCTCCAATCCATACATGAAGCAAACTGACACCCACCATAAAGATGTGGCATGACCATGAACACGAAGCCAAAAAACAGCAATGAAGCTCACCATCTCAAATCCCCCTGCAACTCAGACTAACCTGAGCACAACAAAGCCACCACCCAAACAGAACACTCCCCCAGCCAATCAGAGCACAGCCAACCCCCCATCCAATCAGAGCACAGCCAAGCTCCTTAACCAATCAGAACACACCTCCACCCAATCAGAACACAGCCAAGCTCCCACCCAATCAGTTCAAACCCCACTGGCAGTTAAAAGGAAGAAACAGCTGCGATCACACATTACTTCTAGAAGCACGAAGCTGAAGACACCAGCCTGAAGATGACGAATGGGACTTTGTCGAAACGTCGCCAAGACACTTCCAATTTTACGCGGGAGAAAACCCGAATATCCAAAGACCTACATATATATATATATATATATATATATATATATAATTAAGTATTCTAAAAATAAAAAGGTGATTCCTGGGTAAACTCATGTTGGCAAGTACAAAAAATGTAAGACCACCAGGAAGTTTTTAAAAACTATAAAAAGTTTTAATAAAATTTTAAAATACCAAGCTTTCGCCGGCAGCTGCCAGCATCATCAGGGTAACCTCCAGTCGATGGGAAGGCTATTTATGGGAGTGGTGCTCTTTGCAACCAGCTCCTGGACCTCGTCACAGGTCCCAGCCAATCCATCTGCGTTTGAGTTCTAAGATCCATATTGCTAGCTGTTACGTTTTTACTTTCCTTACCCTCACCCTTACTCTTTCCCTTTTTTGGTCGTAGGTTGAGGGGGGTCTTTGATTTCATGTACAGTGCATTTTCTTGTTGTTTGCGCTCCCTATTTTCCTTTTTAGCATCCTCCATTGTGGCTTCCTTCCCACCTTCCCTCTTTCTACAAGTTTTCCCTACAACCACACATGCATTGCTTTCCTCCATATCACGAAGCTCTGCTGTAGCCGTCCTATCACGATTCTCATTCATTAGTGTCCCCTCCCCACCCCCAGCCTCCCCCTTTTCTCCCTCGTCCGTGGGGGCATTTGCAACAGTTGCATCTGGGTTCGTCCACGAGCCGCGCCAGTAGAAGTAAGCTGTCAGCGTGGGACACGCCCCAACGTTCATCTTCGTAGCCCCGTCGTCCTCCTCTTCACACGATGTTCTCGGCACTGGGGGAACGTCCTCTCCCTCGTACATTCGTTTCTCTGTTCTTTGGGGGTGTACAATCGTCCTCAATGGGGAGGAGAGGGGATTTTGCAGTTCCCAATTCTTATGTCCTCGTGTATTTCTGGGGGGGGTGTCGTTCTTAAGAAGGTATTTCTGGGAGCGTGTGAAGGTTCTGAGGTTGTAAACAACCGTCTCTTTATCCTCCCGTGGCTCTCCTACATTCCTAGGGCGGGGGCATCCCGTAGGAGTGACAGTATAAGTGGGATTAGTTACGGAGTCATGAAAGGGGGTGGGGATGATATTAGAACTTTCCCCTTCGTGGTCACTTTGCCTCCTGACGCCAATGCGAAGCCGCATCTTAGTCGAACTCCTCACAGGGCACTGGGAATCACTCGACCCATCCATAATTGGCTTTTTGGTGTTAGCACGTTCTTCCACTCGTTGGGGGTGAGGGTACACTTCCGTGCTCAGAAGGTTGCTCAATCGTTGGTTACTCCCTACTTGGGCACTTTCAGGGCTTTTTTCCTCCGCTGCCTCTCTTTCTAGAAGGTGCGTTGTGGTATTAGGTCGTTTCCTTTTGGGAGATCGACCCCCCACAGCCCATGCCCTTAAAGTTATGTGCACAGGGCATAGGTCCACATGTCGATTAATGGACCCCTCGTTTGAAAGCCAGGCTTCCTTTAGGAGTCGGCCCCCTTCGTGTTGTCCCTGGCAATCACCTGCGCATTATTAAAGTTGAATCTATGTCCAGACTCTATCATATGTGCACCGATTTGGGAGTATTGTTCACCTCTTTTCACAGCTAATTGATGCTCGTGGACCCTGGTTTTAACCCTTTTTGAGGTCTCACCTATATAATTAGCGGGGCAATCTTTACAATTGATCCTGTAAACGACGCCTGACTTCTCTGTGGTGGGAAGAGGATCTTTTGGTCTCATTGCTTTGGATCATAACGTTTGGTTGGGGTTGTGTGCCACCCTCACATTGTAGGGTGCCAACAACCGAGCTGTAGCTTCCGAAACGTTATTAATGTAAGGGAGGGTGACACGGGCTATCTGGGATGCTGGCTCTTCCATACGGGATCTAACGGGGGGTCTGAGTGGTGTACTATGGCGTCTGATGAATCTCATAGGATACCCATTGCGCCTGCACACCTTAGTCAGATGTTTTCTCTCATCTATTCTAGCTCTAGCCGTGCTGCAGTGAGAGTCTGCCCTCTTAAAAAGTGTTCTGATGCAGCTGGCCTTGTGGAACACAGGATGATTGCTATCATAATGCAAAATCCTGTCGGTGTGGGTGGGTTTGCGGTAGACCCTAGTCCTCAGGGTTCCGTCGGGTTGGCGTTGTACCAGGACATCAAGAAACGCCAACTTGCCCTGATGTTCTTCCTCCGTAAACCGCAAATCCACGTACACCGAGTTAAGTATGTCCACAAAGCCAGCTTTTTGGCTCCTCTTAATGATGACAAAAGTATCGTCCACATAGCAGGCCCAGAATTTGGGACGACATTGGGCCATCGCTACATGCTCTAACTGCTGCAGCACGGCCTCCACTATGATGCTAGAGATCGGTGATCCCATGGGGGTGCCCTTGACCTGCTCAAACGTAGTGCCCTGAAACATGAAATACGTTTTTTAGGCAAATTTCCAGTAGGTTCACAAGGTCCTGGGGCTGAAGAGAGTCTTGTCGCTGTCCAGGACCCCTGTGTTCAAGAAGGTCACTTATTGTCTTAACAGCCAAATCCTGTGGGATAGAGGTGAAGAGGGAGATGACGTCAAAAGACACCATCACCTCATCATCCTCCACCCTCAGGAGTTTGATCCTTTCAAGAAACTCCTCGGCAGATTTAACAGTAGTAGAGCTATCTTCGACCAAATGGCTGATGCGATTGCTCAGCCATTTGGCCAGGCTCGCGGTCGGGGTGTCCCTAAATGACACAATAGGGCGAAGAGGGACACCCTCCTTGTGAACCTTAGGTAGCCCGTAAAATCTGGCCATTGCCGTGTCACTAGGGCGTAACTTTTTAAGAGTGATATCATCCAATCTCTTACTATGTTTAAGGGTGTTAAGTATCTTATTGGTGCGGTTTACAAGGGCTGTCATGGGATCACCGTCTACCACTCTATAGACTGTAGTATCCTTGAGCAGGTCCAGCGCCTTGCTGACATACTGCGCCTTATCCATAATGACCGTAGCTCTCCCTTTATCTGCCGGCATTATGAATATGGAGTCCTCTCTCTTAAGTTGGTTTAAAGCTTCCACTTCCCTTCTAGATAGTGCCCGATAGTCCCTATGGTTCATGAGCAGGCCCATTACCTGTTGTCTAACAGTGTTTTTAGTCTCCTCCCCCACTCCGATACGATGCATAGCCGGCTCTAAAGCTGCCACGAAATCCAAAGCATGGGCGTCTGTAAGATTAAACCCCACATCCCGTTGTAGGAGAGTAAGTTGCGAGTCGATTAATACCTTACTAGATAAGTTGTGTACCAATACTTCTGGAGAGTTGTTAGTGCTTAATCCACGTAATCTCTCAATCCTATACTGGAATTTTTCCGTCGCTCACTGGCTCGTACTCCTAGAGGTGGAGCGGATGTGTCGGTTCAACATGAAGAAATGCTGACTCACAAGCTCTGTATGACAATGTTCTCGATAATTCTGGATATTGTTCTTTGCAGAATGCCTTCAGGCACTTTGCCGGTTCCAACACCGAACCATGCGAGCGCTTATAAATGACTTACACAGACGCATTGACGGCTTAAAGAACAATATCCAGAATTATTATACTGGAAAAATTCCAGTATAGGATTGAGAGATTATGTGGATTAAGCACTAACAACTCTCCAGAAGTATTGGTACACAACTTATCCAGTAAGGTATTAACCGACTCACAACTTACTCTCCTACAACGGGATGTGGGGTTTAATCTTACAGACGCCCATGCTTTGGATTTCGTGGCAGCTTTAGAGCCAGCTATGCATCGTATCGGAGTGGGGGAGTATATGAAATCAAGGAGTATATGAAATCCCATGCACCGCCTGCCCCACCACATACATTGGACAAACCAACAGAAGAATAAGTGCACTCATTGAAGAACACAAGAACTCAGTCAGAAAAGAGGAACCAACTTCTTCCCTGGTCCAACACCTTAAAGCCACAGGACATAAAATTGACTTTAAAAGGACCAGAACTATTGCCAAAACTGAACACTTTAACAACAGAATAATCAGAGAAGCCATCGAGATAGAAAAACGCCCACACAGCATGAATAAACAAGATGATACCTCCCGCCTACCAGCCATTTGGAAACCCACCCTTATTGACAAACGAGTCCCTAACACAAAGAATGACACTAGACCCACACTCATGAAAACCACACAGGATGTCACCACCACACATCCACGTAAAAAGCAAACCCAAACCCACACCGATGATGAGGCACGACCACAAACCAGAAGCCAGACCACAGCTGCATCATTAGCCATTTTAAACCCCTCCAATCCATACATAAAGCAAACTGACACCCACCATGAAGATATGGCATGACCATGAATGCGAAGCCAAACAACAGCAACGCAGCTCTCCATCTCAAATCCCCCTGCAACTCAGACTAATCCGAGCACAACAAAGCCCCCACCCAAACAGAACACACCCCCATCCAATCAGAGTACAGCCAACCCCCCATCCAATCAGAGCACAGCTAAGCCCCTAACCAATCAGAACACACCTCCACCCAATCAGAACACAGCCAAGCTCCCACCCAATCAGTTCAAACCCCACTGGCAGTTAAAAGGAAGAAACAGCTGCGATCACACATTACTCCTAGAAGCACGAAGCTGAAAACACCAGCCTGAAGATGATGAATGGGACTTCGTCGAAACGTCGCCAAGACACTTCCAATTTTACGCGGGAGAAAACCCGAATAACCAAAGACCTACATACAAACACCCGCAAAAACCTCAGAAAACATATATATATATATATATATATATACACGTATGAGAATTAATTATACTAAAAATCCGACTCTTGGGTGTAGTCATAATAAAAAGCAAATAAAAGCCGAGCACCAAGAGGAATACACGTATAACAGCGGGGGAGCCGTATGCAAGGGAAGCAAGAACGCCTTACCATCGAATCTGCCTAACACCCTGATAATGAATGTAACAGCACTCGAAAGGACGTGAACTCAGAAAAAGGAGCCGAACATCAAAGCAGGCAGCACGCTCGAGGTGCGGCAGGATCAGCTGGGGCTGGTCACGCGCTCCAGGAGCCGGAAGCAGACATTGAATGACTGTATATAAATCTTTCTCAGCATTTGCCTTTTTAACCCTGATGATGTCAAGTGCACTTGACGAAAGCTTGGTGGATTAAACTCTATACGTTTTATAGATTTCTCTTGGTGGTCGTCTTATTTTATAATGAATATTCCCAAGAGTCGTATTCTTGTTTTTATTTCTGAATATTATAGCAGAGCAGTTGTGCTCGAGGCAAGACGCTGGGAAAAGTCGGCATGCCGCATCGTAGCTAGCTACCGTAAGCTGACTTTTCTCCATACATGCATGCGCAAAGGACTATCGCCTAGGTCGTTGAGGAGAAGACCGGCTGTCAACTCTATTGAGTGCCTGCAAGCAGTGCGACAATTCCAGCATCGCACTGTGCGGGCACTCATCAACGACCAACACAGACGGGTGAGGTCTTTGAAGATGGGGGCTCAGCATCTCCGAGAACAGTGCAACCAGGCTCTCTCGGAACAACACTTCCACATGCTTGACCAACATATCCGGCTTGTGACGGAGAAGGTCAGTCAACAGGTCTCCACGCACCTCCAATGTAAGATAGACTCCTTACGGGGATTGACAAACAATGGGAGCATGGACAATTTGGTTTATAATCTGTCCTCAAAAAACCTTACCCATCCTCAACTCGCCCTGCTGCAACGCGACGTAGGGCACAACCTCTCTGATGCGAGCGTGTTAGACTTTATTGCCGCGTTGGAGCCCGCCATGCGCCACGGGGGTATGGGGGAGGACTCTATGGGTGTAGTCAGGCAGCAGGTCACTGGGTTGCTCATGCACCATAGATACCATCAGGCATTAACTAGAGGGGAAATGGAAGTCCTCAACCAACTCAAAAGGGACGACACCATCGTGGTACTCCCCGTGGATAAAGGAAGGGCCACGGTGGTGATTGATAAAGTGCTCTATGTAACCAAAGCACTGCAGCTATTGAATGATAAGACAGCCTATAGGGTCATTAAGAAAGATCCCATGGGGACCCTAAGAAATAAGATCAATAAACTACTGGATAAGCTCAAATGGACTAAAAAACTTGATAATGACACCCTGAGGAGAATAAGACCTAGTGATTCGGCGCTACTGAGGTTTTATGGACTGCCAAAGGTGCATAAAGACAACATCCCACTTCGCCCTATTGTTTCTTTTAGAGGCACCCCCGTTTCGGGGTTGGCAAAGTGGCTCAGCAGCCGTATTGCCTATTTAGTGGATGGCAGTGCTACTGTAGTCAAGTCTGCAGAGGAATTCCTCGAGAAAATTAGGACCCTTAGAGTGGAGGAAGATGAGGTGATGGTCTCTTTTGACGTCACCTCACTCTTTACCTCCATCCATCAAGACCTAGCAGTTAGGGTCTTAAAAGATCAGCTAGAGAAGCAAGGAAGAACTAGACATCAAGATTCCCTAAATGCCGAGGACCTAGTGCAACTTTTACAGCTATGCTTGACTACCTACTTCTCCTTTCAAGGGGTCATATATGAGCAGGTGAAGGGTACACCTATGGGTTCACCAATATCCAGCGTGGTGGCGGAAGCGGTCCTCCAACAGTTGGAGCGAGAGGCCATGACTCGGTATTGACCCAAATTTTGGGCTCGATACGTCGATGACACCTTTGTGGTTGTTAAACGGTGCCATCAGCATGACTTTATGGGGGTGTTAAATTCCATATACCCGGATATACAGTTTACTGTGGAGGAGGAGGTCCAGGGCTCGATAGCCTTTTTGGATGTTTTAGTCCAACGCTCATCGAACGGCACGTTAAACACCAAAGTCTATCGAAAGCCCACGCATACGGACCATATCCTCCATTACCACAGTAACCATCCGACCTCCCATAAAGCCAGCTGTATTAGGACCCTATTCAAACGGGTACAGTCGCATTGCAGCACGGCTGAGTCAAAGACGGAGGAGAGGAAACACCTGTTTAGGATTTGCCAGAGGAACGGCTACCCCCTTAGATTCATTAAACGGCATAGTACAACGCCAAAATTCCAGGAAGTACGGCAGAGTGAAGGGAGACCCGCAATACAAACCATGCGGGTGACTCTACCATATGTTAACAATGTGTCAGAGGCCACGGCCAGGCTACTGGCGCCGTATAGCATAAAGGTGGCCCACAGACCTGACCAGACCTTGCGGGCAAAAGTAATGCGCCCCAAAGATCAACTCCCCAGTGCTGAGAGATCAGCGATTGTTTATAAGATCGACTGCATGGGGTGCCAGAGCAATTATATAGACGAAACATCTAAGAGACTGGGAACACGCCTTCAAGAACATAGACTGGCAGTCAGGAGAGGGGAGTCATACTCTCAGATTTGGGCCCACATGATGGAGTATGGACATCGTTTTGATTTTGAAAATGCCCAGGTCTTAGCTAATGACCCCACGAAGGGAGGCCGCCTGCTAAAAGAAGTATGGCTGTCAGGGGCGGATTCAATCAACCACCATGTAGGCCTGTGCTCAGCTCATCGAGCACTCAGGACATGGAACACCAACCGCTGTACGAACGACCCAAGAGGAGTGGGGAGGGAATTACAGGACCGGAAAAAGAACATCCCTTGGAGCCCCCACCTACCCTCACTCGATCGGACTAGCAAAGCCTGGAATGGCGGCCCCCTTCCATTAAACGTGCAGTCATCAGCTGGCCCCCAACAAACGGATCCTAATAAACAACCGTCACAGAGATCCCAGAGGCGGTTACAAAGTGCCTCTCCCCCCCTGGCAGGGAGAGGCAGCTCACTCAACAAAGGATTGAGATCCAAGGAGCAGGTGAATGAGCGAGACATTACGAGATCAAAGGAAGGAGGGGAGGATGACCCACCCGCCGGCAGCACTGTCAGACATCTTATGATAACCCGATCGAGGAAAAGTGAGGGGAGGGTTTCCCCAGCGCACTTGACGACCTGCCGACAATGGATTGAATGACGAAATGCTGTGCATGGAATAACGATCGAGGACGCCCAGATAGTGGGTGAGGGAGATGAGACTGGGACGTCTTGGGGGAGAGACAGAGCCGGAGAGGTTGACAGAGCGGAGGCGGCCCGCCGGGAGAAAAGTAGAGTCCCAGTACCGACCCAAATTTTGGGCTAGGTACGTTGACGACACGTTTGTGGTTGTCAAACGGAATGACAAGACCAACTTTATGGATATCCTCAATTCGGTTTATACTGATATTGAGTTCACGGTGGAGGATGAGGTCCGGGGCGCGATAGCATTTCTGGATGTTTTTGTGCAACGACTACCAGATGGATCGGTTAGTACTAAGGTCTATCGCAAGCCGACGCACACGGACCGCATCCTCCACTATGATAGTAACAACCCTGTAGTCCATAAGATTGGGTGTGTCAAGACGCTGTTTGGGCGCGTCCGGTCACACTGCAGCACAGTGGAGTCTAGAATGGAGGAGACCAGATACTTGCACCGTATCTTCCGGTTGAACGGATACCCCTTAAACTTTGTGAGACGTCATTGCAAGGTAACTCGACCCCGACGTAATTGCGAGGAGCAACCCCAGGAGCAGCCCGTGTGTGTCACCCTCCCGTATATTCACAATGTCTCCGAGGCTACAGCCAGACTCCTTGCCCCGTATAACATCAAGGTGGCCCATAGACCTGACCAGACCCTGCGAGCCAAAATCATGCACCCCAAGGACCAACTCCCCATCGCTGAAAGGTCAGCGGTGGTATACCGAATTAAGTGCATGGACTGCCCACGCAATTATGTGGGGGAGACGTCCAAACGGTTGGGGACCCGCATACACGAACATAAGCTGGCGGTAAAAAAGGGGGGAGCAGCGCTCGCAGGTCTGGTCACATATGGCTGAAAGTGGCCACCGCTTTGACTTTGACCAGGTCCAGGTCTTAGCAAAGGACAGCACTAAAGGGGGCCGGCTGTTGAAGGAGGCATGGTTTACGGAGGAGGGATCCATTAACCGTCACATGGAGATGTGCCCGGCGCAGCAGACGCTTAGAGCGTGG
>NW_015391534.1:47629-50263 GCF_001527695.2 Protobothrops mucrosquamatus
GACTATCTGGGCCCGGTCACGAGATCGAGGAGCCGGGTGCAAAAGGCACCACTCCCATAAAAACAGCCACCCACTGATGGTTAGCCACCCTGACGAAGCCGGCAGGAGGCCGGCGAAAGCTAGGTGCTTTTAATTGTAAATAAACTGATTATAGTTTTTTATCTCCTGGTGGTCTCACGGTTGTGATTCTTTAGAGATAGATAGATAGATAGATAGATAGATAGATAGATAGATAGATAGATAGATGATAGATAGATAGATAGATAGATAGATAGATAGATAGATAGATAGATAGATAGATAGATAGATAGATGATAAAAATACGAACAACAATGAGCACCAGGAAAAGTAAAAAACTATAAAAGTTTAATAAATAATGATCCAAGCTTTCACCGGCTCTCTTCCGGCATCTTCAGTGATCTATGTAGGTCAATGGGAGGGCGCTTCTTATAATCAAGCCACCTTTGCACCCGGCCCATGGATGCTACCGTAAAGCTCCACTGGCCAATCGCCGTTCCCACCCCGTTTTCATTCCATTTAGCTGATCCACCTGCGCTGTTCCTATCCTTGCATCACCACCCCGCTCACCCTCTCTCCTCCTTCCTTCCTGTAACTCCGTAACAATGCCTCATCTGACTCTACCGGGGGTGGGTCCGCGTCGTACAGTAATGCTGTCATCACCCCTCTTCCCTCCAAACGCCCTGCGAGGTGTGCCGCCTCGGTCTACCTCGCTCGATGTTTCTCCTCCTCCCTGCCCGGCGGGCGCATAACCGCGGTCCCTGGGTGCCGGTGTTAACTCACTTTCTTCACCCCCATCGGTTCGCTGGGGGGACACACCTGTCCTTGCACTGCTCCCCACCTCGTCCTGTAGCCGCACTTCTCCATTCATTCGGTCTTTCCCCCTCTCTCCCATGCCTTTCACCTCCCCCCCCTCTCTCCCCACCAAAGCTACTTGGCACATCCGTAAGGCAGCAGCACAGGAACGAGTAATCACCCCTAAAACGGGACGATGTTGTTCTCCTTCTCCCCTTTTCATAACCTCCTCCCCCTTCCTCTTGTCTGCGTTGCCCCTCATCTTATCTAGTGGCTGCCACCCCCTATCTGCCTGATCTTTCCCCCCCCCCCCCCCCCCCCCCCCCCCCCCCCCCCCCCCCCCCCCCCCCCCCCCCCCCCCCCCCCCCCCCCCCCCCCCCCCCCCCCCCCCCCCCCCCGTTGGAGCGTCCTGCCCGCACCTTCTATCTCTCCTCTTCCCTCAATCAAAACTCCTCCATTCCTCCGCAGGACGGCTGCGTGGGAGCGCGTAACAGCCCCCAAAATGGGGCCGCATCGTTCCCCCTCTACTCCTACGTTCCCCCGCGGGGTGGCTATCCGGGAGCGTGCGACTGCTCCCAAAGCGGAGCCGCATCGCTCCCCCTCTCCTCCTCCTCCTATGGGCGACGTTACACCCATTCGCAGGGCAGCTGCCTGGGAACGCGTAGTTGTCTCCGTGACGTCCTGGGGCTGTCTGTCTCTCTCTCCCCGTGCCTCCAGGCGTGCCGGGGTCTCCGAGGTCTCCGGGGAGCGTCTTAAACCATTGAAGTCATCCTCCCACGTCACTGCCTTCTTCTGCCGACTCCTCATCCGGGAGCGAGTAACCGCTCCTGGGGCAAGTCCCGGGGGACGCACATGTAGTCCCAAGTCAACCGGTGGTGCCGCGGGAACGCCCCAAGGTACGGGGCCAGCGGGGGTAGCGGGGGATGGAGGTGGGCAATCTTCACGATGATACAACACAGTTGTATCATCCCGTAGACCTTGGAGTAAACGAGAAGAGGAGGAGGGGGGGAACCCCCAACACCCCCGGATCAGTACTTGGAACAGTGGCGAGATAGATACCTGTTTGGGTGGATGTCCCCCCGGTAGGGAACGACAGAGGAAGACAGAGACGTGGGAAGATGCTCCCGGGGATTTAAAAACCCCCCTGGAGGGGTTGGAACCTCTGGTGCACCTGAAGGCTATGTGTCCCCATGCGACCGCCCCACAGATGGAGGTAGCATCGCCCACAGATGGAAGAGGAGAGGAGGAGTGGGGCGGTGCCATTTTGGGAGCAGCGGCGCACCCCCCGACTGTTGCCCCATGGAAGAACTTTGGAACTGAGGGAGAACGACACGGCGCTGGGCTGGGGGCCGTCACACGCCCCCGCACGGCTGCCCTGCGGAGGAAAGAAAGAGCCACGACAGAGGGGAAAAGAGAAACAGAGGGCAAGGGGGTGGGGGGCATTATGGATAGCAGGGAGGGGAGTACGGGAAGGGGAGTAGGAGTACAGCATCGTCCTGTTTTAGGGGCGATTACCCGTTCCCGCGCGGCTGCCCTACGGATGGACCAAACCCAAGTGGAGAGTGAGGGGGGGTTAAGGGTACAAGAGAGAAGAGGGAAGGTCGAAGGAAGAAAGAGGCAGGGTTGCAAGACGAGGGAGAAAGCAGTGCAAACGGTGCGAATGGGTGTGAGTGCGAGAGTGGGGGGGGGTGAAGGGTATGAGAGGGAAGGGGGAGGAATGTAGGAAGAGAGGGGCACGGTGGCAGGATGAGTGGAAGAGCTATGCAAACGGCGCGAATGGGTGTGAGAGCGAGGGTGAGGGGGGGTGGAGGGCATGAGAGA
>NW_015391535.1:0-2794 GCF_001527695.2 Protobothrops mucrosquamatus
TGTAAAGGAACTCATATCTAACACCAAGCTGGGAGAAAAAGCAGGAATTTGAGTAGCCAAGCTAAACTCAAAGTAATTAGGCCAGTTGTTAAAATAACAAAAAAGCTGAAGGGAGAGTTAGGAAAAATGCCTTAGGGGAAACAGATTTTTAACAGGTAAGAGATTAGAGTTACCTAACAAAAATAAGGAAAGCAAAGTTAGAATAAAGTTAAAGAGTGATAAAATTAAAAGTAAGAAGAAAGCTCTTTAACAGACTCTGGGTAATAAAGCAGATTAAGTTTTTTGGAAAACAGATTGAGAAAGGTGAGAGTTAATTATAACTGAGGAGGGAAATGGAACACAAGCATAAATGAATTATAGCCTTGCGGGTGAGATTTAAGAATTTAAGTGTATATGGATAATAGAAAGAATATGGAACATTTGAGATGTCAAAAAATTCATTACAAAGAAGTTAAGATTTAAAAATTAGTCGCTCACAATTCTTAAAAAAAAACATAGGGTGTGATTAGAACTGAAAGAGGATAAACACTGATGGCGAAGATAGTTACAGGAGTAAAATAAAATTGTATGCAAAGATGGGAATGATAAAAGTCCTAGAAAGCAAAGTTATGTTGGAGAAACAAAACATAAAGAAGAAATGGTAAAAATATAAAGAAGAACTGTACAAAAAAAAAACCTAAATCAATGAGGTGTGCAAAGATTTCATCCTCAGATGTTCTGGAAAGTGAAGTTAAATGGTCACTAGAAATATTGGTAACAACAATATACTAGGAGGTATAAAAAGACCAGTTTTCCAAAATGTAACAAGATGCTGCTGCTAAATTTGTGATTTGTAAGCAGGTTTTGAAAACAAAGCAGTGGCCAAGGGCCTGGAAAAGATACTACAAATTTATTCTAATATCAAAAAAGGCCAGTGTTAAAGTAGTTGTTCAAACTACTGAACAATTGTACTTCTTTCTCAGACTAGTAAGACTCTGCTGAAGATTTTGAAATCCAGATTTCAACAAAACTTGGGATAAGAATTGCCAAACGTATAAGATGGATTCAGAAAAGACAGGATTCTTAGGGTCGTATTAGTAACATCTGATGAGTAACGGAGAAGTCAGGGGAGTTGCATAAAGTTAAACTCAATTTAAAATACATTCAAGCAGGAAATGGAACAATAAATGGTTCAAAACTGGGAAAGGAGCACATGAAGCTAGTATATCGTCACTTGATTTATTTAATATTATTGCAGAATATATCATGAGAAATGTTGCACTACAAGAAGTACAAATTAGAATGACAACTGTTGAGAGAAACATTGGCAATTTCAGATATTCTGATAAAATCACTCTGATAACCAAAGCAAACACAAAACCTAAGGAATTTTTTGTTGGAGGTAATAGAAGAAAGTGTAAAAACTGGCTTGCTTGATCAAACAAAAATAACAAACAAGAAACTAAGATTGTATCAACTTGCAATGCCAAGCCAACACAAATAGGTGGAAAAGAAGTTGAGCAGTAACAGTGACAGTAACGATCTAAGCCCAAAAATCTGCAGCCATGAAATAAAGAAATGTCTATTGCTTGACAGAAAGTCTATGACACATCTAGAGAAAATATAAAAGTGCAAATATATCACACTGATAATAAAAAATGTATCATCAAAGCTATTTATTAAAATTTAAAAAATCAAGAAGAAAAGATAAATAAGCAAGAAGAAAAAGATTTGAAGAAAAGAAAAAAGTAAAGAGAATAGAAAATAGAAAAATAGAACAGAATAGAAAATAGAATAGAAAATAGAAAAACCTTTGACTTTCTTTGATACAGATATAGATAAAAAATACATCAAATTCTTACCACAAAGTTAACAATATACATTATTTCTAAAAATCCCACATAATTTTATACGTCAAATCCCAAAATCAAAGTTTCATTTCTTTCAGTTTCTCGCAAAAAATCCAAAATGGTTTCAAAGTTTCAAACAAAATTGGTCAAAGTATTTTCTTTAAACAAATCTGACAATATCACCTTCTCCCCAATTCCATCAGCTTCACTATCCAGTCTTTCACTGTAGATATTTGTAAGTCCTTCCACCTTTTAAAAACTTTTTCCAGTTGTAATTGTAAAAAAGTTGGACCAGAAAGACTGAATGAAGACTGAATGGATGCCTCTGGACAGCAGTGTTAGAAAAAATAGCTGAAAATATCTTGGACTGAAAGAAAAAGAAATCATTCAATATTCACTGGAGATACTAAAAATAAACACACAGCTTAAATACTTTGGACACGTAATGAGAAAGCAAGAGTCTTTGGAAGAGGCTCTGACGCTTGGAAAAATCAAAGGCAATCGACAAAAAAGAGGTGAGAAGAATACAGAGTGGGGAGATAAATCAAGATTTCAAGGAATAATTTACTTACAGATACTTGATATCTCTGAAGTCACAAAGACTCAGAAGTGACCAAGTGACTGAGAAGCAATCACTATATTCAGTTAGATGTAATGAAACTCAGTTCTGGGTAAGCATTGTGACTAACTATAAGTACAAATTGTCAAAAGCATAAAAGAAGCACTAGACAAAGCTTCAAGATACCACTTGGGTCAAGCAAATATTGGATGCCAAATCCACACTTGGAATACTGCATCCAGTTTTGGTTACCATGATGTAAAAATATGTTGAGAATCTAGAAAGAGTGCAGAGAAGAGCAACTAAGATGATCAGACGACTGGAAGCTAAAACACATAAGGAACGGTTGCTGGAATTGGGTGTGTCTAGTTTAATGAAGAGAAGGAGGAGGGATGACATGATAGCA
>NW_015391535.1:3547-11163 GCF_001527695.2 Protobothrops mucrosquamatus
GGATGCCAAATCCACACTTGGAATACTGCATCCAGTTTTGGTTACCATGATGTAAAAATATGTTGAGAATCTAGAAAGAGTGCAGAGAAGAGCAACTAAGATGATCAGACGACTGGAAGCTAAAACACATAAGGAACGGTTGCTGGAATTGGGTGTGTCTAGTTTAATGAAGAGAAGGAGGAGGGATGACATGATAGCAATCCTTCAATATCTCAGGGGCTGCCACAAAGAAGAGGGAGTCAAGCTATTCTCCAAAGCACCTGAAGGCAGGACAAGAAGCAACAGATGGAAACTAACCAAAGAGAGAAGCAACCTAGAACTAAGGAGAAATTTCCTGACAGTTAAAACAATTAATCAGTGGAACAACCTGCCTCCAAAAGTTGTGAATGCTTCAACACTGGAAGTTTTTAAGAAGAGACTGGATAGCCATTTGTCTGAAATGGTATAGGGCAGTGGTGGCGAACCTATGGCACGGGTGCCAGAGGTGGCACTCAGAGCCCTCTTTGTGGGCACGCGTGCCGTCGCCCCAGTCCTAGGCCTTCAGCTGGGTTTTATAAAACCTTTTCGCTTTAGGCCTCTGCCGCCATGTGCAAAAAAAAAAAAAGGTTCCATCAGTCAAATTCAACTTCTCACGGGAAAAAAAAGATCTTGCAAAGTTGGAATTGATTGATTGAACTTTTTAGTCCCACCCAGTCTGCCGTTACCACCGTGGACACGCCCACCCAATGGGCCACACCCACCCAGCACTCGACAATGCATAAGTGGGTTTTAGATTGCAGTTTGGGCACTCAGTCTCTAAAAGGTTCGCCATCACTGGTATAGGGTTTTCTGTCTGACTAGATGGACTAGATGACCTCCAAGGTCCCTTCCAACTTTATTATTATTATTATTATTATTATTATTATTATTATTATTGTTGTTGTTGTTGTTGTTGTTGTTGTTGTTGTTGTTGTTGTCGTCCTGTGAAAAAGCTTTTCATAGGTATAAGCTTATTATCCATTTATGGTGTAACAGATTCTTCTCTTGTACCAATGGAAACTTCTAGTTTTAAGTCAGGATCATTCATTCATTCATTCATTCATTCATTCATTTTCCCTCCAAATCCTGCAACCCAACCATGTTTTTTAGCAGTAATATTTGGTTTAGATGGACATTTTTGTGTCTTAGCAAAACAGTTGTAATCTGGTGATATTAGGACTAGTATATCTGTACTGCAAAAATCCAGAAGCCTACTAATGGTCTGCTGGATTCTTGATATTTCTCTTTAGCAGGAAGAAGAAGATCTTGTTCCTAAAACCCAGATTGCAGGCAAAGAAAAAAGGTGATGACATTAAACAAATACATGCTACATTATCCTAGGCTAATCTGGTTGAGGGAGGGAGATTTGTAAATGAGTGATCTGCCTTACAGAGTGATGACCCTTATAGAGGGTTGTGCAATCATTAAACAGAAAACAATTATATATTTTAAAGATAAATATATTCTATCTCTCATTCCTTTGACTTTTGTGTCCTACAGATTTTTATTCAAAAGAATTATTCACATGAAATGAGCAGTGCAATATTATTACTATTATTATAACATTATTATTACTATATTATTACTAGATCACAATTTCCTGTATAGATTGCTATTGGCTGTTTTAGTATGTTCCATTGTTTTCTTATGGCTTCACGTTATTCACTTTGTTTCCTTTGTTATGATACATACAGGTAGTCCTCAATTTATGACTGGTTGCTTAGTGATTGTTCAAAATTATGACTGACCTCCCCAGGATGACATGACCCAGATTCAAAGTTCTAAATGGCTGCCTCCTCTTAGAGTCACATGATCGGACTTTGGATGCCCAAATTTACAGCTGTTTGCAGTATCCCAGCAGTGTGTCCTGTGACCATGATTTATGATGCTTGTTGAAAGAAAAATCTTCATCTTGGTCCAGTCCAAGCTGGGAATAAAGAAAATGGAGTCTGCTTTAGAAAGAACGTTGTAGTTTATTGAAGAGGAGAGCCAGACAGAAAGATGGCTCTGGGAAAGCTGACCACATGTAACTAGGAGTGGTGAGCTTTTATACCTTCTGGGGCTCTTGAGGTTGTTTCTTTTTCCTGTTTGAGGCTTTGTATTTCCTGTGTCATGTACTTTGACCTAAGTCTGAGTGTGCCCCTTTGGTATTGGTGGGTTACTCCTATTATGTCCCCAAAAGTCATGTCTTTTAGAGTTTGGGTGGGGTATGTAGATTTTAAGTCTCTTTGTCTTCCTAATCTCTTCAGTTTCTAGCTGGAAAGCTCCAACCTGAATGGATTATTGAATTTGCATTTCTAAAAGCTGGCCTCTGCCTAGGGGCTGGGGCTGATTTCTGGGGCTGGTTTCTGTCTTTTTAAGATCTTCTCCATTATTCCTTTGGGGAAATATATTCTGTCTTTTTAATATTTCCCAAAATATTTCTTTCTCTGGATTCTTCCTATGCACCCATTGAGGAAAATTGATTCACTTATCAACCTCTTAACAACTGCAGTGATTCACTTAACAATCACTGCAAAAAATGTCACAGAATTGGGCCTGGTGACTTGGTGACCTGCTTAATAACTGGCACAAGTTACGACTATAACTCCAGGGTCAATTGCAGCCATAAGTCAAGGACTACCTGTGTATACATACACACATCCAGAGATCTCTGTGATTGGCGTCTGTAGCTGAAAGCCTGATTTTTCATTTTGGAATGAAATGCTCTAGCATTTTGTTTTCTTTAATCTCCCAGGAAAATGTTTCTTTTCCTTTATGGATGGATTTATTATTGTGGGCTTCATTGTTGACCTGTCACTGTGTAATATCAATCAAACAAGCCTTTCATCTGCTTGAGAACCTCAAGGTAAGAAAAGGAGCAATTCTTTTTTGCCTGTTTTGCCTGGTTCTGCCTTTGGTCATCTTTTGTTGACATCTCATTTACATCTGAAGGGAATTGCCCTTGAGATATTTCTAATCCTATTACAAGTTGCTTTTTTTTAATAACTACTCTCATTAGGATGAGCAAAACTCTTTGGAACGGAAATAGTTATTTCTTGGAAGAACTCATGGGTCTAAATTCAGCTCACAATTAGTTACTTTATGGCTTCTGACACAGATATCTGCAACAAATCAAAATATATGCGTGGTGATGTCATGATGCAATCCTGCCCTTATATGCTTGCACCCTGACTTATGGTGCAAGTATGTAAGTCATGATATCATAACATCATTATGCATATGTTCTCACTTGCCCCCACTGTCCCCAATGGATATTCATGCTTCTGATCAGCTTTTTTTTTATTCAAGGAAGTTTCTTTTACTGACTTGATAGCACATCATCAATCAAGCCCTTCCTACAGTTTGAAAAAAAATA
Organism: Protobothrops mucrosquamatus; assembly: GCF_001527695.2. Taxonomy (NCBI): domain Eukaryota; kingdom Metazoa; phylum Chordata; class Lepidosauria; order Squamata; family Viperidae; genus Protobothrops; species Protobothrops mucrosquamatus. The sequence continues at coordinate 6,924 of NW_015391535.1, forward strand.
ATTTTCTTTGAAATTGCAGTGGAGCATGGTTACAACTCTTTGTCCAGCACATAATGTTCCCAATTTGTATTATCCTATCCACAAGCAATCAAACGAAAACCCTACAAACATATTTGCCATAATGTGATTAGCTCTATACTTAATCAGATCCCTTAATCAGGCTCTTATACTGTGGTAGGATTAAGCAGATTTTTTGTCACTGAACATTTGGGAAGGGAACTACTATATGTAGGAGGGGTGGGTGAGAAAAAAGAGTTCTGAAATATGATTGGACAATCCACTGAATGAGGTCAGCTGAAGTCCTAGTGATTGCATGGGACAACTTTCTATACTTCTTTAGTTTCAACCATTGTGTGTGATTGTGTGGGCTTATGATCCAAAGTCAGGCAATTTTACAAAATGGCTTATTTCAATACTCAATTCATATATGGTGATGCAAATCCAGCCAACAACAAAATACCTTTGAGAGTGACAAAAATAAGTTAATGAACACAAAAAGTATAAAAAATATACAGAAAAATGAATTTAATTAAGCAAAAGGTTAAATTAATGAATTCTACTTCAGCTGTTTCACAATGAATTGATCTTGAGTTGCTGAATAGAAAGGAACAGCAAAGGAGTAATAGGAAAACTTTTGTTAGTTGCTATTTGTTTACGAATTTTGGGCTTCCTTGTCTTAGGCCAGTGCTTCTCCAGCTTGGCAAATTTAAGATGTGTGGACTTAGCTGGCAAATTTAAGATGTGTGGACATAGCTGGCTGGGGAATTCTGGGAGCTGAAGTCCACACATCTTAAAGTTGCCAGGTGTCATTGAGACTGCCTTAGGCTATAAAGATTGTGCATGTCTTACCACACATTAATAGAACTGGAAGAATTGTTCTGACCACAATGTCTGCTAATTGTGTCCCATTAGTTGCTTTTTTTCACAATCCCAACACCCTCCTTTTATTTACTTCTCCACCCTTGTACAGTTTAAGTTAACCACTGGATAACTGTGAAGTACATTCGTTGAGCTAAAAAGCTTTCAGAGACAAGATGTGTTTATAGCAGACACAATCGTAGTGTAGTTGAGAGGGTGAATTATCACATCACATGATGGATGGCACTCCAAGTTGAACAAAGAAAAAGAGTTATAGCTTTTTCTCTGTTTTATCCATTAGCTGCTGGCAACTTCTGCCAAACCAACCTTTCCATTCTCTAGAAAAAAGAAAAAGTGATGTGTAACTAGATATCAAAAACTGTACTCTGGAGATTAAAACTCCCCTAGCAGAAAGGCAAATTTATCTTGCAGTTTTAAATAAAACAATCACCAAATACTATTTCTTGTAAATGGCTTGAATGCCAAGAGTAAACTTGATCTGTCAGTCATATATCACGAAATACAATATGACACAGGTGGGGAACCATTGGTGCTTCCGGTAGTGTTGAACTACAACTTCCAGAAGACTTCACTTTGTTGGATGGGATTGTTACCTATTACGATTCAGCAACAGTGAAAAACCACATCTTCTTCATAAATGATTAGTGTTGGACTGTAATGATCAAAACTATATTTTACAAGATTTGCATACTATATATTGCAATGGGGGGATATAATGGCTCAGTAGTTGAAAATGTTTAGCTGGTCAGCTGGAAAGCTGACAGCCCATGTCCAAGACCTGAGTCCCCGTGATGGTGTGAGCTCCCAATACTTGTCCCAGCTCATGACCACCTAGCAGTTCGAAAACAAGGAAGGCCAGAATGTGAGTGGATAAATAGCTACTGCTTAGGTGGGAAGGTACAGTGTTCTGTATAGTCATACTGACCACATGACCACAGAAGCATCTTCAGACAAGGCTGAATCCCTTGACTAGTGAATGGAGATGAACACCTCCCACTAGGACAGAAGAAAACTGTCATGGTTCCGACAGATGAAACTCTTCAAAGAACTTCGAGGCATTGTTTACCTTAAATAATCTTTATTTGAGTAGCATAGCATCGGCACTAACACAATCGAAGCCAAAAACTGGATTCCCCTCCCCTGAGCACATAGTATCAAAGCACAATTCCCTCCTCCAGTTAACAGTCATAAATCAAATTCCCCAATTAGTTTAAAGCATGGGCTTCCCCTCCAGCTCTCCATCCCAACACCTTATCATCTCTTATTTCATTAACCTTGATTCTCACACTAGGTTCAGTGTTATTATGTCTTGCTAGACTCTCATGCACATCCCCCCCCAGTGTCATCTATCTCTAAAAGCAAAAAGAAGAAAATGGCTGCATCTCCATCTATTGTCAATGCAAAAACATCCGATGTTAGCAGCGTTGACAAAAACATTTACCTTTATATACTACAATAGAGAGCCATTTTGGAGTAGTAGTTAAGGCATCAGGCTAGAAACCAGGAGACCATGAGTTCTAGTCTCACCTTGGGCACAAAGCCAGCTGGGTGACAATGGGCCAGTCATTTCATCTTGGCCCTAGGAAGAAAGCAATAGCAAACCACTTCTGAAAAAAGGTTGCCAAGAAAACTGCAATAAAATGGGCATGTTTGAACAAGTTATATATTGCAACACATTTCATGTTCTGATATTACCAGAGCTGTTACACATAACAGTTGCTGGTGTTATAGGAAATAAAAATACAGTGAAAAATGTAAATGTTTCTTTAGCAAGAACATGGAATAATTCACACAATTCTAGTTCAGTCCTTAACACTTAAAAGTAGCATTGCTTGATTTTTCTGCAGATAAAATGGGATGATGCCCTGAGAGTCTTGGAAAAAAATGTATGGTAATAATATAACAAATAAAAATGCAATTATCCTCAGGATAATTCTAGAAATATGTGCACGCTGTATAATTATATGCTGTAACAACTGCAGTGATTCACTTAACAGCAGGGGTAAGAAAAGTTATTAAATGGGTCCACTTAACAACTGTCTTGCTTAACAATAGAAATTTGGAGCTCAGTTGTGGTTGTAAGTCGAGCACTGCCTGTATTTGGAGCTAAAGTCCAAGCTAAAATGTTGTGCGTGATATTCAAAGCCTCCCAAATAGCCAAAAAATGAGATTTATTCTATAAAGATAGATAAGTGAGAAGATCCTATCTTGTATGCTGGAGGCATCACACCTAAATCACCTAGCAACCACTTTACCAATAAGATTAGATTTTCACCAAGTCTTATTAAATGGACTTTTTGAAGGGGAAAGAGTGGGGCTAGGTGACAGAAAAGCTAGCAGTGGAATACATGCTATTTTTCTCCAAATTCATTAGGAAAAGTGTTCCTTGTTTTTCCACTTAATTATCTGTTAATGAAATGGGAAAGTGGCTACCCATTTTCCTAAGAAAGTAAGGAATGTATATAAGTTCTCAGTCTGTAATATTTTGCAAACAGCCATCTTCTTTCTCAGGCTCTGAGAGTCTATTACACTCATTGATGATTCACAATTCCTCTGAGGTGCTTGCCTTACCTCACGGGTGTCAAACTCACCACGTCACATGACGTGATATATCGTGACTTTTTTCACATTGCTGGAGCTGGGTGGGCGCGGTCTCCACATGAGGCAATTGGCCCGCAGGCCGGCAGTTTGACATCTGTGCCTTACTTTGATCACTGGCAAGTGGTGAGACAATCCAGTGGCGTGTGTCATAGCAATCCAACCTTAGCCTTCCAATGTCTGCAGATTTGTTCCCTGATGGGCTATAGTGGGTTAGCAGATGGTGTTGGAATGGAAACCCAACTTTCAACCCACCATCACTGTTCAAATACTGCAAGAGAAGGTACTACTCAACTTTTTTCAGAAAAAAAAATAAGTTTATTTAAAAAAGATTAAAATAAAAAACACCAAAATATTAAAAAATAAAAAATAAAAAACACAACAAAAAAGAATTAACAAAAAAGGTGTCTTTAAAAAACCCTAACACATATACACTTAACGTCCTCCCTAGTTGAATGCTGATTAGTATAGCCCAGGGGTCTGCAACCTTAAACACTCAAAGAGCCACTTGGACCCGTTTCCCAGAGAAAAGAAAACACTGGGAGCCGCAAAACTTGCACGCGCACACGAGGGGTGAGGAGCTTGATTGAAGAGTTTAATTAAAAAGAAATGGAAGCTGCTGTGCATGAGTTCTCTCTCTCTCTCTCTCTCTCTCTCTCTCTCTCTCTCTCTCTCCTCTCCCTCTCCCTCTTTCTTTCTCTCTTTCCTCTCTCTCTCTCTCTTTCTCTCTCTCTCCCCCCCTCTGTCCGATCTTCTGCTCACC
>NW_015391535.1:11263-18927 GCF_001527695.2 Protobothrops mucrosquamatus
AGAGAGAGAGAGAGAGAGAGAGAGAGAGAGAGAGAGAGAGAGAGAGAGAGAAGGGAAGCGCAAGTGCCTCTCTCTGTCTCTGTCTTTCTCTCTGCAAATGGCAGAGGAGGCTGGGAGCCGCAGTAGAAAGCTCAAAGAGCCACATGTGGCTCTGGAGCCACAGGTTGCCGACCCGTGGTATTCTATTCTATTCTATTCTATTCTATTCTATTCTATTCTATTCTATTCTATTCTATTCTATTCAGAAAGTGACTTATTCAATGTTTCATCAAAGAATTTTCATTGTGCTCTATTAGGATCTTTTGATGTTCCAGTTACAAAAATGAAGGCCCATGCAGTCAATGTAAGGATTGGCGGAAAGAAAAAATAGGGATGGATCAAAAAAGTTATAGGACCGCATTCAATGGTGGGATTCAGCCAGTTTTTTGTTGAGTTTGGCGAACTGGCTGAATCCCACCACTGGATGGCAGCCACTGAAGCCCTAGCCCTTTTTCGCAAGGCCCAGAACAGCCCTCCAGAAGTGCGTGTATGCTGCTTCTGGAAGTCCATTCTGGGCCTCGGAGGAAGTGACGTCCATGCAGAGAACTGGTTGTTCACATATTTGAATCCCCCCACTGACCATGTTGTCCATGACTTTCTGGGCCTGAACCAGAAGCAGGAGAGCAGAGTCAGAAAGACTTGTGAACAAGTTTACTACACTGCAGTAATCCAGGTTGACACACCATCCAAACAAGGACTAACTGGTTAGCCATCTCCACAATATGACACAAACAGTCTTTTGATACTCAGCAGGTGAAAGTTAGATTAAAGTTGATTAACAGCTTTAAATATTTTTTTCCTAAATAACATCTCCCAAATCTCACACCACTGGAGATGCTGACAGCTGATTGCCCTAAACAGTAAAAGAAGCAAGAAGAGGAAAGAAAGGATGATTCAGATGAAAGGCAATAATTGGTTTCACTGTCATATTGCTCTTACTGTTAGGATTTTTTTCCCTAGAATTCTATCAGTCCTGCCTTTCCACACTCTGGAACAGAATAGCCTTCTTCTAGTACCTCTTCAGAGACTTTCAATTCAATACAGAATAGAGCTGGAATGGACCTTGGAGGTCTTCTAGTCCAACCCCTTGCTCAATCAAGAGACCATGTACCATTTCAGACAAGTGGCAGTCTAATTTCTTCTTAAAAGCCTCCAGTGATGGAGCACCCACAACTTCTGAAGGCAAGCTGTTCCACTGATTAATTGTTCTCACTGTTAGGAAGTTTCTCCTTAATTCCAGGTTACTTCTCTCCTTGATTAGTTTCCATTCACTGTTTCTTGTCTTGCTCTCTGGTGCTTTGGAAAATAAGTTGACCCCCCTCTTCTTTGTGGAATATTGTGAAAAGTACTAAACCAAAGACAGAGGTAGAGGCTCCTTGCTTAAATAAGGCTACACTTTTCTTCAAAGTTCTGAACAAATCAAAGCTGCTTCTAAGGTGAAACAGCTATATTTTCGTTGGATTCTGTTTGGATAGCTGTTTAATTTTACTAGGATTTATTTTGATTAGCATGAATGTAATTAATAACAGAATCAGCCTTTTGTCACACTTTGAAAGGTACATATTTAACAGCACTGGGCAGTGGGAATTAAAAATGTGTTACTTATTAAGTACATCAGGCTGCAACAGACTGTATAAAATAGAACAGTTCAATATTACAATTCAATTACCATTTGTTGTGCCTAACAAATTCCATTTACTAGTGTGAAGAATTCAGCAACATGAAGAAAATAATTCCAAGTCAGCAAATACAGGCATAGATTATAACTTTAGTAATACAAGGTATTTTTTTAACTTTTAAAGGTATTTAAGTTTCAATTATGATGAAAAGGACAGTGTTTAATTCAGAGAAAGTTCATAGAAAGAATAGTGGCTTTTTTTTCTTTAAAAAAATAAAGACCATTTTATTCTTTCTTTTATGAAAAATGGGAGATTTCAGAGCTTTTTTTCTTGCCTCCACATTGATGCCGTCCACAAAATATCATTTGATGTTCCATTGATACTGAACTTATTTTCTAGGATTAATAAAAAAAAGTATGATGGAAATTTCATCAGTATTGGGGGCAAGGTTAAAAACCTGTTTGTTTGTTTGTTTTTTTAAATGTAATTTTTATTAAAAAATTTAACTGCAGTAATGGAAACTAATACCAACTAAACTTAGAGAAAGATGAGAGAATGGAAAGAAAAAATAAAAAGTGCAAGAAAAAAAGGAAAGAAAGAAAAGAAAAAATATTAAAGAAAAAAGGAAAAGAGATATATAAAGAAATCCCTTCAGCACAACAAATATAAACAAATTTAATAACTCTTTAGCCTCTATAAGGTTAAACAGATATCCCATCCCTTATTATAATCAAAACCATCAATGTTTCAATCCTGGTGTCAGCAAAAAGTCCATGAAGGGTTGCTAGAACATTACATTTAAAAAAAACCTGAAAATTGATCAAATAAACCAACTTTATGTTCCTTCCTTTTACTTCTAACAATCTTAATCTTTAATTCATCCAAATGTTTGATTTTCTTCTATTCTTCTTTATCCCATCTCACAAATTTCTTCAAGGCTTTAACAAGCTTCTTTTGTAAAACCAGTTAGAAAACATTTTCCAGGTCATTCTCTTGGTTTATCATTTGTATTTCCCCTTTAATTCTTAAAACTTCAACCAGTTTATTTTGTATATTCAGTAAAGTGTCCTTCTCCAAAGTGTCCTTCTCTTGACCTGTCATTTGTGGTTCCACTTTTGACACTTTCTCTGTTTTGTCAGATAACATTTGCTTCAAATCTGTCAATCCTTCATTAGCATCTTTTAGACATTGTCTGTCCATAGAAGCAGATGTCATTACTGATGGTGTTGATACTTTAGTTACTAATTTCTGGTTTCATTCTTCAAAGATCTTTAATATTTCTGGTATTATAACATTTTGTGTTAATTTTCCCAGCATTAACTAACATCAAAATATAACTCCGTTGGAAGGGGTTCTGATAATATAGTAATAATAATAATAATAATAATAATAATAATAATAATAATAATAATAATAATAATAATAATAATAATAATAATAATAATAGTAGTAGTAGTAGTAGTAATAATAATAATAATAATAATAATAATAATAATAATAATAATAATAATAATAATAATAATAATAATAATAATAATAATAATAATAATAATAATAATAAAGTTGGAAGGGACCTTGGAGGTCAACAAGTCCAACCCCCTGCTCAGGCAGGTAACCCTATACCATTTCGGACAAATGGCTGTCCAGTTTCTTCTTAAAAACTTACAGTGTTGGAGCATTCACCGCTTCTGGAGGCAGGTTGTTCCACTGGTTAATTGTTCTAATTATCAGGAAATTTCTCCTTAGTTCTAGGTTGCTTCTCTCTTTGGTTAGTTTCCATCCGTTGCTTCTTATCCTGCCTTCAGGCGCTTTGGAAAATAGCTTGACTCCCTCTTCTTTGTGGCAGCCCCTGAGATATTGGAACACTGCTATCATGTCTCCCCTCGTCCTTCTCTTCATTAAACTAGACATATCCAATTCCAGCAACTGTTCCTTATATGCTTTAGCCTCCAGTCCCCTAATCATCTTTGTTGTTCTTCTCTGTACTCTTTCTAGAGTCTCAATATCTTTTTTACATCGTGGTGACCAAAACTGGATGCAGTATTCCAAGTGTGGCCTTACCAAGGCATTGTAAAGTGGTATTAATACTTCATGTGATCTTGATTCTATCCCTCTAATTGAGACAATGCTGCTTAATAAAAGGTAACTTTCTATAAAAAATGAAAAATGAAAAAAAATCCTTCACAATAGAAAGTAAATCACTGGAGGAATGATTCAAACTGGAACTGCACAAGATGGATTGGATTTACTTTCATGAAGATTTTCATGCCATAAAGACAACACAGTTGTTTTCACTGAGCCTTCATGTCAGCTCACAGAATTAGTTGTAGCTTGCAAGAGCCAAAAAGCCATCTCCAGTTAGCTAAGAGGTTATAAAAACTTCAGGAGGAAAGTGGCTACACTGCTTTGTGAAACAACTTTGAGAAAGAACTTGTGCTCATCACTTTTTGGGAAGTAACCCCTCCTGAAGTTCTGAACAGTGCTAGTTCTGACATGGCCATCTGCAAATAAGTTATTCTTCTCAATGCAGTAGACAAAATGGCATTTCTCTCGTCTGTATATTTATAGGAATTTATAAGAATTGCATTTCCTGTTTCTGGGAGAAATAGGATTTAATCCCACATGAACATAAATGTTAATGCTTTTCTGAAAATTGTAGTAAGTGCTGCAATTTAGAAAAACAACACAGTAAAAAAATCAGACAATAGTATATGTGAAAGTTGTATGTATAACTAGGTAAAAAAAAGCATTATAACAAGGGGAAATCTTGGAAAATGTGTATATTGGGAAAAGATCACAACAAAAGACATATGATCAGGGTAAATAATCTGATCATTTTCATATTTTCAGGTGGACAAGGCTAATTGAGAAGCTAGAAGTAAATATATATTTCCTTAATTTATCTTCCCCTGTTCAGTTACATGGCTCCTGCTTGGCAGAAGTGGTTTATCTCAACTATTTTTTAATGATGAGAACTAGATGAAATTATGCTGGTTTTTTCCTTTCCATTGAACGTGGTCCAAATTGTCTCCACTGAATATACTGTGTGTATATCTATCTATCTATCTATCTATCTATCTATCTATCTATCTATCTATCTATCTATCTATCTATCTATCTATCTATCTATCTATCTATCTATCTATCTATCTATCTATCTCGATCGATATAGATATAGATATAGATATATAGATATATCCTGTATTCTAAGTAGCCTCCGATGAGGATCAAACTAACTTAAGTAATAACTGCAGCTCTAAAGATTTGGAGAATATTTGACAGACATACAAAGGTGCAAGACATGGAACTCTTTTTTGTGATATGAATGCAGTCTGGTTTTACTGATGAGAATTGCCAGAATGGTGGAGAAAGAAAAAAAAGAAAATCAAATTCCATTAAAAAGTCAGTCCTAGTTATAAGGAGAGCATCTTCTAACAAGCTCCTTTTCTTCCCTGCAAGTAATACAAAATGGTTATCAAAGATGGAACCAATTCAGCGAATACATTAACATTTAGGTAATGATTTTTTTGCTTGCTCTCTTGAAAGCTGTCAACTGGCTGGCACCCAGATGCAGGTGCTTTTTACTCAAAAAGGTGAGCATGCAAATGAAAAGTGAAAGCGCTGTTTGCTCTTGGAGTCTAATTAGAAAGCAAAGGATAACTGATTACTGTGGGCCAAAGATTAACATTAGCCTTGTTACAAATAGATCCTTTAAAGCCTGTGAGGAGAAATTAATCACAGCCTGGGCATCACACTTGCAAATCAGCCATTGTCTTGCATGGGCAAAAACTGTCATAGTCAAACTGGAGTACAAATACACCTCCACTTACAACCACAATTGAGCCCAAAATTTTCCAAGACAGTCGTTAAATGAGTTTTGCCCCATTTTATGACCTTTCTTGCCATTATTGTTAAATTAGTAACATGGTTGTTAAGTGAATTTGGCTTCCCCATTGACTTTGCTTGTCAGAGGTGATTACCTCAGGACACTGCATCTGTCATAAATACATGCCAGTTGCCAAGCCTCCAAATTTTGATCACATGACCATAGGGATTCTGCAATGGTCATAAGTGTAAAAAATGGTCATAGGTCATTTTTTTCAGTGCCATTGTAAGTTTGAACGGTCACTAAATAAACTGTTGTAAGTCGAGGACTGCCTGTGTGGGATGGGCTTCTCAGAAACCTTCATTTTCTTTGTGTATGAGAGGTTTTGTTTTTTTTCTTACTAATGAAATTTAACAAAGATTAAATTGATTCAATGGTGGGATGTGTGCCTATGAATGTTAAATATGAACTTACAAAAGAAAAATTTATATATACTATAAGTCTGCCCTTTGAGGTAAATGAGGTCAAGAAACAGATCACACAAGGATTCCAGGAATGTTATGAGCGGGAGCTCATCCATCTCATGGGGCCAACCTCAAGCCGCCAGAGTACAGACCATTTCTGGCTGGCAGGTCCAGTGTCATTAAGCTGTTGTGCCTCCACATCCCCTCAGTTTTCTGCTGAATTAATCTCATCTCTAGGTGATAAGAAGTGTATTAAATATTTCTAAAAACTTGGGCCCATTGACTTCCCATAACAAACATTTAAATCTGTATTCCAAAGATTGTATATATGTCAATATTAACACTCATCATGCTTTTTAGTATAATAATGATGATGATGATGATGATGATGATGATGATGATGATGATGATGATGGAAGGGACCTTGAAGGTCATCTAGTCCAACCCCCTGCTCAGGCAGGAAACCCTATACCATTTCAGACAAATGACTGTCCAGTCTCTTCTTTAAAACTTCCAGTGTTGGAGCATTCACCGTTTCTGGAGGCAGGTTGTTCCACTGATTAATTGTTCTAGCTGTCAGAAAATTTCTCCTTAGTTCTAGGTTGCTTCTCTCTTTGGTTAGTTTCCATCCATTTATTATACAAATGTTGTTTTACTTCAAGTATTGCATCTCTTCATCATCTAAATATTTCAGGTGCCTCTGAAGTTGTCAACACATTTGGGCCATATTGTTTTAAGAAAGTTGGTTTATTTGTATATCTGTTTTCATCTGTTCAGTCATATCCAACTTTCAGAGACTGTATAGATTAGCTTTCACCATTTTTTCCCAATGTTTTACAAGTTTGTCGGATGTTTTTGATTTGCACAAGTAACTTGTTGGATGGTGTCTATCCAGCATGGTCTCTTAATAATAATAATAATGATAAAGTTGGAAGGGACCTTGGAGGTCATCTAGTCCAACCCCCTGCTCAGGCAGGAAACCCTATACCATTTTGGACAAATGGCTGTCCAGTCTCTTCTTAAAATCTTTCAGTCTTGGCGCATTCACCACTTCTGGAGGCAGGTTGTTCCACTGGTTAATTGTTCTAACTGTCAGGAAGTTTCTCCTTAGTTCTAGGTTGCTTCTCTCTTTGGTCAGTTTCCATCCGTTGCTTCTTGTCCTGCCTTCAGGCGCTTTGGAGAATACCTTGACTCCCTCTTCTTTGTGGCAACCCCTGAGATATTGGAACACTGCTATCATGTCCCCCCTCGTCCTTCTCTTTGTTAAACTAGACATACTTCATTTCTACTAACTCCAACTATTCAGACCTTTCTAAGAAATTTGATTGCATGACATAGTCAATATAAGAAAGCATTAGTTTAGTAATCTTAGGTTCCAGGATATTCCTGGGCTAATGTAGTCTAAAGAGCTCTGGTGGTGCAGCGATTAGAATGCAGAATTGCAGGCTGACTCTGCTCACTGCCAGGAGTTCGATTCTAACTGACTCAAGGTAGTCTTAGCCTTCCATCCTTCCAAGGTCAGTAAAATGAGGACCCAGATTGTTGAGGGCAATATGTTGACTCTGTAAAACACTTAGAGATGGCTATAAAAACGGTTTATAAGTCTAAGTGCTATTGCTATTGCTAAACCTAATCTCTTTATTCATTAGTTTTGGTTTCCAAGATGTGTCTCCAGACCCATAATTCATGAAATTCTGGTTTCTTCTTTCCGTTTTT